>NC_054375.1:50094683-50394683 GCF_017654675.1 Xenopus laevis | reverse complement strand
GCACATGATGATTTCTGAAACACAAAGGCTCACAACCTGTACCCCAACGGAGATGCTTCCCTGTGACCCAATCAAGTTGGTGATTATGTTCCTGCAACCAGGGGAGACCCAGAACCATAGGAGTTTGAGGGCAATGGATGGCGTAAAAGATGGTGGTTCCCAACAGACATGACAAGTCTTTTAGGCTGGGAAAACACCAACCCATTCCCCAAGGGACTACCGTCAATGGCCAGTAACTTGATTGGAAATATAAGGGGCTTAATTGGTATTCCATCACTGTGAGCTTGGAATAAAAAATTCCCAGCTGCCCCAGAATTGAGAAAGGCAGGACACTGTATGTGTGTTTTCAAGAATCGCTGGCACCCAAATTCAGAATCACTGGCACCCAAGTTCAATGTGCGTGTAAAGTCAATGTTGGAACCCTTCCTATGTTCCTACAGCATGGGTCCATCTGAGAGGGAGAGACAGAAACATGGGGTTGTAATATGCCAGGTTTGTGAATGGAAGGGTTACGAGGTGTCCTCTGTGCCAACACATAGCACAGCTTTACATTATCATTGATAACAACATTACATTATCATTGGTAATTCTATTATGTATTTTACCTCAATGGAAAGAAATGGACAGCAATAGTTCAAATTTACGTTAGATTTCAAATTTGTTTAATCCAGGAATATTATGGACTTTGTATATATCAGTGGTGTAGTATGTTTACACAATCAACACATCTACCTCTCTTCTTTAAGAGTGCATAGTATTCTAAAGGACTCCTTGTTGGCAGCTGAAGAGATAAAAAAGTTATTCCTGATTGCCTAGAGACACTGCTGCCTTTAGGAACAATGCAATGATGAGTAATTCAAAGTGTCTAGTTATTAAATTAAACATTATTGAAGACAGGTTCTGAATTTAATATAGACATACAACCAAAAATGAATACTGAAGATAGAATTCTATATATAGATTGATAGATAGATCTAATGTAAAAGCAGCTTTTTTTATGTGAGAAACAGTAATCAATAAAATCATTTTGGTCCACATTTGTACAACAGCATCAGTGTTAACATATGAGAAGCTACAAAAAAAGATGAGGTTCACCAATCTGTAAGCAAAATGCAGAACATATGGACATATCCTGGGCATCCATTCTATTCAGTTGGCAGAAGATAATTTGTTTGCTGGCACAGATCTCTATAAACTTTGACTCAAGAGGTGGACAAATGCAGATGTAAATTAGAGACCTTTTGCAGCTAAAATGTTTAATACAATGTTTACACAATAGTTGGTTGTATTGTCTATTCAACCTCAGAAAACATTACTTAGCATAACCTAATATTAGTGCATCATGTAGTTGTGGAAGGATTTGTTTTGGCTTCCTTGGTGCAACACGGCTTAGGGTAAGTACTAATTAACATTGCGCAACTCTTCTGTATGGCATGTTTTTGCACCTTGCACTGGAAGTTAGCTTGCTATATGAGGCTTCCATTTTATTTGAACAAAGAGGGAATTAAAAAGCAGATAAAATAAATAATAAAAAGTAATAAATAATAATAATTAGGATAAAAATAATCATTTTTTTTCTTTGAATTACTGTATCAATTTTTATGTATGCAATAAATAATAATATATCATTATTTTCTTCTTGCAGCACTATATCAATCTCTCAGTCCACAGAGCTTTCCAAAGCCTTTGTGTAAGGCTAATCAGAAAATGCTGGTAGCACCATAGTTTCTATTCTATTCAGGGGGCAAGTTTGGCTAAAATACAAAGTCACGTATGCCTAGCACACACTGCACAGATATATCATTTACACTCATATATGCAGTGGGATTCCATAAGGTAATCATGGCCCTTAAACCCTTCCTATAATAATAGAAAAATACTTTTTAGTCCTGTGTCAAAGGATTTCCTCTTGTCAGCTACAGCATGATACATTTTTGTACTGACCTTTAATGGTTTCTACACGTTGTTGTTCATATCTTGTCTAAATCATCCCTTTTATAAACCAACAACATCAATTCAACACTCCTGTCTTTGTCATTTAGATCGCCTATACTCTTAATTGATCTCTAAATCTTTTAGATTTTTTTAATTGATTGGCACCAAAGATTATACCCAGAATTAAGGTGATTCTAACCAATAATTTATTTATAGGTAGAAATGTGTTTGCATCTTTAGTATAAATGATACAATCATGAATCTATTTTGAAAGCAATGCTATAGAGATTGTCAATAAAACAATGTTTTTAGGGCAAAGTAGGTACAGCGGATAGTACAAAGTATCATTTTGTTTCAATAGAGGTTGGCTAAGGGCTAATTTATTTTTATACTAAAGGCTTCTGATTACACAGTGGAGCCTTTTGCTTTTACTGCTTCTCCCCAGGATATTATCCATAATAAATGTATTGTTCTCACCAGACTTGCAATCATCAGCATGCCAAGCCTGAAATGACGAGGCCATATGTCCTAACTCAAAAAACCTTCATTCTCTGCCACTGCTTCTCTTAGTTGTGGGTATATTTGCCAGTGTCGCAAGTGATTTGCATATAATGAAAAGCAGACACTCCTATAAATGCAAATGTTATATAGTGTGTTGCACCATGTATATTTGCAGTCATAAAACCTGAACATGGCCAATAACCACAAACTCACCACATATTATGTTAAACAAAGTTTCACATTTATAATTTTGAGTTTTTTTGTCATTCAAGAAAAAAATGTGTGAAACAAGGCAAATATGGTCAAGAATATTTTTTTAAGACTCAAATACTGTATATACTTGAGTATAAGCCAAGTTTTTCAGCAGCCAAAATATGCTGAAAAAGTCTACCTCGGCTTATACTCAAGTCATTATGGTACCTTGTTGATCGACGTGACGTTCCCCCGGCAGCTCACACACTTCCTGATTATGCCCATCTCCTAGCATAGCAGCCTCCTCTACTCGAAGAGCCACTCCTTAGCGACCCGTGATTGACTGTCTAGCAGCTACTCCCATGAGGGTAACGACATCTGTCATCACTCAGTCTCGCCCGTCAGCCGCACGTCAGGGAAGGGCTGGTCAGTTCGCTTGTGCGGTTGGGCTATGTGTTGGCTCGTACCCCTGCAGGGTGATTAATAACAGCAAGTCCCATCATGTTGCTGTGCAGCGTCAATGCAGCTGCAAGGAGCACTTTATGCTGCGCAATGGGGGAGCTGCCATATTAAAAAGGGAATCACAGGCAACAAAAGTGTATCGACTAAGGAATGTATTAGCCAATGATTTTCTGCTGGATTCATTGCAGTCATCTCCTGGACAGCCTACACCGTGCCCTCGCCTCCCTCCCTTTCCTCTACTGCATGGATGTACGTTATTCACCTACTGTATTCTCCCTTGCTGTGAACTGCTGGAGCAGGCATCCTCACCCTATGGCCTATATGTACTACAACTCCCAGCATTCCCCGGGAACCCTTTCAGGCGAGATCTGTAGTTTACCAACTGCACAAGAGGTTAAAAATGTATGATCCATACGACAAACTGTGTAAACTGTCTGTGCCACTGCTTTGGCCTCAGTCTTTTGGGCTGTGTGTAGAATAAAGTGCATGGAATTGCTATTTAAATATATATGGAGAGGACTGCTTGTTTTTCCATATGTAGCATGGGAGGAAAATTACCAGTAGCTGCTGCATTTCTCACCCTAGGCTTATACTCGAGTCAATACGTTTTCCCAGTTTTTGTAGGTAAAATTAGGTACCTTGGCTTATACTCGGGTCGGCTTATACTCGAGTATATACGGTAGTCGCAATTTATAAAAGAGATTTATCCAAGAGTTTATTAATAAAAATGTGCATGAAATATCTAGATTTCAAGCAACTTTATTTTATACTATTTTTCCTAGTTTATTAAAACAGTGAACATTTTCAGTCTCAATATTTTCAATTGTATGCACTTTTTTCCATGACAAAACAAGTTTTTTCTTTAATACTCTAGGGGCCCATTTATTACACCTCAATTTTTTTCTGGCCAAGTTTTTTTGTGGGAAAAAAATACCCCAAATCGTAAATACTCCATCTCAAACCTTTCAAGGTCATGTAGAAGCCAATGGCAGATGTCCCTGAAGTTGTTTCTTGAAATCAAAATCTGTGCTGGATAATCCGAAAAATCGAGTATTCGCAGAGAAAATTTGCTAAATTCATGTTTTCTGAGTGTCAGTCATACAATACAAATTGACAAATTATTGATAAATTAGTTCAATTCATGGAAGGGAGTTTGGTTGACTTTGTTTTCAGAAAAAAATTTGTTAAATTCAAGTTTCAGTTATTCAGCCCCCTAGTGTACAAATGAGTTTTCTTTCCTCCTCAACCATGTTTTTTCGAACTCAGAAATTGATAAATCTGTCTCCGTTAGTATAACTTCTATTAGATGAAAAAAATCTGATTTTAAATGAGACTTTAATCATAGCACAAAAGTAGAATGAGAAAATAAATTGCAGCTTTCAAACTGCAGTGAGGTGCAATAAATAGATTTAAGTGGTCAGTTAAACAGCACATAAAATGGGTTTGCCTTGAAAACATATTGAATATGGGTGTACAAAGGTCTAATGGCATTTTCAATTCATATATTTTCCTGTTTTTCATTCTGTGAAGACTTGCCATAAATAAATACTAAGTAAACACAGCAGTGGTTATGAAACAATCTCTGCCAATTGACTATGTTGTTATGGATTTGGAAGACATAAAATAGCAATTTTGTGGTTTAGAGAGTTATTCTGGCATATGTCCACCTACCATTATACCTGGAGGATGTATATAAAGGTGGGGAACTTGGCAGGAATGAGCTGGTAGGTGTATCATAGAGCCAGCTGATTTTCCAGATGGAACATATTATAGGGAAAAACCAATGTGAAATGCTCTCGGCTAAAGTTGTAAGCAGAATCCTGACCTCATTTTCCTGCAAGGTGAAATAAACCTACTGAGTGGTCAATGAACCCATAACCAAGTGAAAACACTGATGTGTTTCAAGTTTAAAACAGATCTTAAAGCAACTTCCTTTTTACAGCCAGGAATTTCAATTTGAATCGCTCTATTAAGTCCCGAACATTTCATTTTTAATATTGACACACCAATGGTTACAATCCTTAATTAATTATTTCTGTAGTCTAGAACAGCCAGCGTCAATTAATTCCCATGACTGGGTTCAAATCCTCTGAACTGTAAAACCATTTTGCCTTCAAAAATTAAAATATAACAGGTTTGAGTTTATGGTTGTTCAGAACTACAAGTGAGATTCAATTTAATGCAGTAAAGCAATTACAGCAAATATATTTTGCTTACCCATGTTAATTATTTCTGCATTTCGAGGCCCTTCTTTAAAATGACTGAATCTTAATTTGTTGCCATAGTAACCCAGGAAATGAATAAATCTTTCTCGGTCCTTACTCTATGCAAACTGCCACTAAAAAGGAGAATAAAAACAGAATGTTTTCCGATTGCAGACTTTTATTCCATAGTGACAAACAATGCCAAATGATGCTTAGCATTGGTTGATTTGGGTTGTCAAGCCCTCCAAGACCTGAAATATTATTGGGATTATTGCATTTTTTCCATCAAAAATTGCTCATTCCCTATTATCTGGTTTAAAGTATATTTCTTAGGGAGACACGATAACCTTACTAAGAAGGGCAAATCAAGGAAGATCTTTATCTTGGGAATCTTACTGACATTTCAAACTCTCATAAGGTTTTGTTTAACAGCACAGTTTTTGTGAGGCACTAAATGAGCCTCAAAAAAGATCAGCAACCAGGTTGACTTTGTGAGCCCTATAAGCAGTCACTCAGCAACAGGTTGTAAAGACCTCTCAAGCCATTTCACTGTTGTAGAGAGGACCAAGGAGGAGAGAATGCCAAGTCCAATAGGTGGTATCCAAGTGGTTAAGAGTTTTTGAATTAATTTTTAGGTGACGTTCAGGGCAGGCAGTGATCAGAATAGTCAGAAGGTCAGAAATCCAAAGATTAAGTAGACAATACAGCCTGGAATTACTATGTAAGACCAATACACAGAGCAGGGTCCCCAATAGTGATGGGCGAATTTATTCACGAGATTGGCCTCCGGCAAATAAGTTTGCGAAACGGCCGCAAAAATTATCCAGCTTCGAAAAAAAATGGACACCGGTGTCCGTTTTTTGGACGCCGGCGCATTTTCACCCAAAAAATGGATGGCGGCGTCAAAAAATGGAGGCCGGCGACAAAAATGGACGTCGGCGCCAAAAACGAGACGCCGGCGCCATTTCGTGAATTTTTCTGCAAAGCAAAAGGCACAAATTCGCCCATCACTAGTCCCCAACATATTTTACCTGTGAGCCACACTCCAATGTAAAAAGAGTAGGAGAGCAACACAAGCATGATAAAGGATCCAGCAGGTGCCAAATATGGACTGTGATTTTCTATTTGGACTCACAGCCCACAGGAGGCTCTTTTTGGCAGTAGACTTTTTTCCAACCACAATTGCCTCCAAGCCAGGAATTCAAAAATAAGCACATGCTTTGAGTCCACTGGGACACGTGAGACACTGGTTGGGGGATCACTGACTCATAGGATGTATGCTACAGCAGCAAATTGCTTAGGGAAGATTGCTCCAAGTGAGTGGATGGAGAGTGGATAGCAATACGTTAAGTGACAAATTAATAACAAAAGGATGGTAGCAGGAAACACAATGACTGGTGATGTGGTCTTCATTATAACCAGCTTGAGATGGAAACAATGCTGCTTCTAGGTTACGGCAAGTGAATTTTTTCGAGAAACTGAATTGTATCTAAATAAGTTAAAATTGTGAATGGGCGTTTGGTCAAGTTTGTTTTAGAAAAATCGTGTTTTAGTAAATAACCCCCCTAGTCTACTAAAATTATTTAAATATAAAAAACCCAATAAGATTGTTTTTGTTACCCCTATGGATTCATGCAGCTTAGTTACCACCATTTGTGACAACTAATGTTCACAGGGGATAAGCAGGGTTTTTAAAGAAATGCTCCAAATGCGTAAAATCCAGGAAAGGCTCCCATTGGAACCTGAAGGGAGAATAAAAAACAACATAAAATCAGGGGATGTAAAATCAAGTTTTAACTGTATGTGAGTTGAGATGGGTGAAGAAAATGACAAAAGTCCATTTAGAGTAACAGCTTTACACACCAAGATGTGGGATTTGACATTACAAAAACCTTTAATTTTTTGTTATACGTTGTTATTAATGACATACATTATTTGTTGAATACGTTAGCATTATTGTTTGCAAGCCTGATGTCCATGCGTTGGGCTCAACAATACTCAAGTATTCAAGTTTTTCTCAGATTGCTTTCGTTCCAGTTTTTTTACATTTGAGTTTTTTCCATAAATACTGTAAGCTAATATTCAAGTTCTGTGTTTATTCGAGGTAGAACAATCTCTCAAACCCGGTCTTTGATAAATAACCCCCTAAATATATAAAAGCATGCCATATTGTTGTGTTATCATTAAATACAAATATTGTAAAATACATTTGTAAGGCTGCTTCCTCATCCATTTAATACCAGCCATGTGCGAAACTCACATGTGTGTTAATCATTAAATCATTTCTGTAATTTGGATCTCCATACTTTAAGGGGGTTATTTATCAAAGTTTGTGAGATTTGTGAGATTTTTTCTACCTCGAATAAACTTGAATGTTTGCTTATTTATGAAACAAATCGAATGTAAAATACTCGAATGAATGCAATCAGGTGGAAACTCGAATTGATCACGTTATCATCAAAACACTGGAATGGCTCGAATTTAAAAAAACACCCTGAAAATCATGAAGGCGTCTTCAAAACATCTTCAAATGGTTCAAGGGACCTCTGCCATTGACTTCAACATGACCTAGACAGGTTTTAGCTGGTGTATTTTCGGATTCAAGTTTTTTGCAGCGTCGGGACATAATAAATCTCAAACAATTTCTATCTGGATAGATTTGAGTTTTTACTGAAACTACCCTAGAAAACTCGAATTTTTCGGGAAAAGCACAACTCGAACTTTAATAAATAACCCCCTAAGTCTCCAAAAAAATCCCCATCAAACCATTAATTAATCCCAATTAGGGATGCACCGAATCCAGGATTCGGCCTCGGGGTGGGGAGGGAAATCTCGTGACTTTTTGTCAGAAAACAAGGAAGTAAAATTTTTCCCCTTCCTACCCCTAATTTGCATATGCAAATTAGGGTTTGGATTCGGTTCGGTATTCAGCCGAAACTTTCACGAAGGATTCGGGGGTTCGGCCGAATCCAAAATAGTGAATTCGGTGCATCCCTAATCCCAATAGGATTGTTTTTCCTCCAATAAGGGAAAATGATATCTTAGTTAAATCAAGTACAAGTTACTGTTTTATTATTACAAAGAAAAACTTTTGAATTATTTTCTTAAAGTGGAGTTTATGGGAGATGGTCTTCCTGTAATTTGGAAGTTTATGGATAATGGGTTCCGGATAACAGATCCCATACCTGTGTTCACAGGTATCAGGGTCTCTTTAACAGCTTGAGAACCCGTAGTTATGGACTTCTGATGGGTTCCATTACCAGTGTGACTGAATGATGTTTTTGAGAGAAATAGAAGAAAAAACACAATATGAGTTTACTCCTCTGTGTAAGAGAAACCGTTTACTTATTACTATTTTCCAAGGCTACTTCAGTTTTCTAAACTAAGCTAAAATAATTTATTTTAACAATATTATCTTTTTAAGCAGCAACAATATGCATTAGTGAAGCTACTAGTTGTATAGTTTCGGGATAATTATATTCACATGCCTACTTGTAATTGTTCAGATTCATTCCCCCTCTTTCAGTATCCTTGTCATTAGTTACATAATCTTGCAATTAAAAGTTATATTCTTTCCATGTTATACATATTTGAAGCTAGTTTTGAAAAGCGGTTAAGTCTAGAAGAAGAAGACATTGATTATATAAGTTGCTTTAGAATCCTGTAGAAGATGCCTTGGATACTGTGCTGCAGAGTATGGCAGTTAATTACTGTCACTTGCTAGTTTTTACATATGACACTTTCAGCAAAAGAATACATTTTGAAACAGCCTTGGAAACTCTGGCACATTGAGTTTTGATGGTTTTTTTTTTCAATTAGAGAAAAAATTTGAATAAATATTTATCCTCAGAATTCTGGTTTGAAACTGAATAGCTGAAACAGATTCTAATGTTTGATAATGAGTTTGTTTCCTTTCGATGCATGTCATGAGCATCCTAATTCTTTATTGACGGAAATTAACGGGTCGCATTTCAGTGCTGCAGCTTCCATTTAAAAGCCTCAGGGAATATGTCCTTTAACTCGGTGACTGAAATGTTTTTTTTTTCTCATGCTTCGTGAGAGATTTATTTATGAAAATTATTTATAAAAGGGAAAGCTAATGCGAGTTAATTAAAATCATTGCTCTGCTGGTTTGAATAAACCAAATCAGGGCTGTATGTCAAAGTGATTATCTCCTGACAATTATCTTGTGTTTGTAATGTATATTACTTTGCATGTTATTTACATTTTTAGTGGTATTTAGTAGTATTCGTTAATTTTTTTTGGAATTGTTCAATATATAATTTCTCTAATGTGTCAAAAGGTCTGTCAGGGTGTTAAGGAGGTACATTCCATGAAGCTAGTGTTCAAGTGGAGTGGATCATGGGAAAAGTGACAGCACTTTACAACATATATCTCTACCAATGATTCTTTATAAAATAGTTCACATCATATGCCAGATTAGTGGATTAGAGTTGACCAGTGCTCCTTTAGTCTTTTAAGCAAATCTTTTTGTTTCTTCTGGAGCAAATGTGGCTGATTAACAGAAACTAAATTCTTCCTTCAGTGGTGACTGTTCTCTCTGTTTTTCTGAGCATGACTGAGCTATTTTTGCATGGGATTTACTGTTATTGACCATTGGTCTGTTCTTTGACTGTGATTCTACCTGACCCCACCACTGCCTGATATTGACTTTGTCTGCCTATGAGTCCGGTGCTTACTACCTCCAATCTTTCTAGACTTTCCTAGAGCTTCTGCCACTTCTCAGTTCAGTGCTGTTCCAACCCCCAAGAGAGGTAATTATCCACAGTTCCATTGCTTTCTACAGTATACCTCTGCATTATTTGAGCAGACAGCTTGGCCTTGATTCAATTCTTTGTCATGTTTCATGTAGTCTGTTTAGCTGTTCTTAATTTGGCCATAGCTGTTCTGACTTTCCTGTTGTCTTTATTTTTAAAGGCCGAGCTCTAAGTTCAGTTCCAGTTCTAAGTACCAGTTATAGATCAGGTCTATGTGAACCTGGGTGTACTGATTCCTGTATCATGCTTCTTCGCTTCTGATGTCCTGGTCTTGTCCCTAGTATAGATCTTTTGACGTTGAACTCCTTTTCCTGAGTTTACCGTTACAATTCACTGCTCATGCATTGTTGCACCTTCCCTGAATTTTTGTATACTTGATTCTTGATCAATAAGACCTGGCAGTACCCAAGTAGCTTAGGTACATGACAAATCCAAATGCGTTTGTTGTAGGCAGAAGAGCACACCTAGACTGAAATCCAGTTACTCCCCTGGTGTACTTGACAGGCCCGGATTTATAAATGGGACGCCCCTAGGCAGTCTCCGTTCATCATCCCCATTGCATCCCCATCTCTGTTTTCCCCTCCCCTTCCGCATCGTCCTCCCCTCCTCTTCCGCGTTTGTCCTCCCGGTCTCCTTGCACCTGCACGTATATGCGCATTTGCACTTGCTTGAATGCGGCTGGACGACATGCAGCCCCTGAATTTCTGCCGTCCTAGGCCCAGGCCTTTGTGGTCTTGCCACAAATCCAGGCCTGGTACTGGATTGCCTAGTGTGACAACCTGGCCAAAACCACTGTAGTGAAATTGTTTAGAAGAGATTTGATTGGCCAGGGAGCAGCAATTAATGTCAGTGGGGGTCATTTATCAACACTGGGCAAATTTGCCCATGGGCAGTTACCTATAGCAACCAATCAGTGATTAGCTTTTTGAAGCCAGCTGCAAGTAGAACAATGAATGCAGCAATTTGATTGGTTGCCATGGGTTACTGCCCATGGGCAAATTTGCCCAGTGTTGATAAATTAGCCCCAGAGTGTCTTATGAGAGTTTCTGTGCAGAAGTGAGCAAGACAATTTGGAGATTTTCAAAATTATTAAAATCTTCAGGTAAAGCTGAAGAGTCAAGTTAAAATTAGAGTATCTTAAAGGAAAACATTACCCCAAAATAAATACTTAAGCCTCGGATACTGTAGTTTACCGAATATCATATTGAGTGGCATATCAAAGGCATAGAGCTTAAAACCCTGATTAAATACCCTTTGCAGTTTCAGGTGCTAAACTAAGCTGAAGGACCCACGCCTGCTTCCAAGGTCAAACAATCCAATTAAGACAGATATAAGCAGCACACTGTCAATTTGAAGAAAATGTGAAATTTATTGTATCATTCAAAAAAGGGCAACGTTTCGAGCCTCCTGGGCCCTTTATCAAGGCATGATAAAGGGCCCAGGAGGCCTGAAACTTTGCCCTTATTTTTAAACATTAAATAAACCCAATAGGCTTGTTTTGCTTCCAATAAGGATTCATTATATCTTAGTTTGGATCAAGTACAAGGTACTGTTTTATGATTACAGGGAAAAAGGTAATCATTTTTAAAAATTTGGATTATTTGGATAAAATAGAGTCTATGGGAGACATCCTTTCTGTAATTTGGAGCTTTCTGCATATCCATTTTCCATATAATGGATCCCATACCTGTACTAAAAAAGTATGTCATAAATGTTTTATTTACATGAAGCAGGGTTTTCCATTTGAACTGATTTATGTTATATGTTTTTATACGTTTTTATAGAGTTCTTCTTTGTTCAGGGTTTAATGGCAACCACGCCTATTATATTTCTGACTCTCTACACCCCATGCATTCTCCTATGGGCCCCATGTAGTTGCAAAATGAAAAAAAAAAACCAAATAAGATATACTTTGCAGAACAATATTTTATGAGCACATATCGTATAATTATAGCAGGGAGCTCGTAGTTTCAGTTCTGACTGAAACAGTTAACAGAATTTTCAGTTGTGAAACAGTGGAGCCCATAATACTTGCACAACAATTTGTCAAAATCAGCACCTTAGTTATAGCTTTACCCTTCCTTCATTTAATTGCATTGTGGAATGAAGTCATCAGAGAATATAATGGACATTCCCAGAACTCTGAAGGTGACTGACTTGCTATTCATAGCTGCTGGTGGGAGCTATTTATGTCACGGAATGGTCACTGCTAATGCTATGTGAGCAAATGTACTGTAAATGTTTTGTGTTTAGTGTATAATGCAAAACTGATGGTGCTGGCTTGTGCTTCTTGTTGTTACTGAGGGGCAGGGTGCAGTACAACCCCCTTTTTTTTTGCACCAGCAAAATCACATTTAGTTGAAAGAAATGTATGTGAACACCCAGAGCTTGCAGAACATTTACAAACGTGCACACTTTGTGCCTAGGAGTCCAACCAAAAGTTTGGGGAATCTCTTGGCAGACAAGTTTGCAATGGAAATCTGAGGGGACAAATAAGTAGTAAATAAGTAGTATATATGATCACTAGTGATTAGAAGAATTTGAACTCCTGATAAATTCATGACTGGGCAAGTTAAGTTAGGCACTCTAAGGAAAGCCTTAAACTTGCAAATACATGTAGAGAAGCATTAAGTAGCATTTATAGAGTAACAAGATCTTCCAGTGAACTATACAAATTTTTGGCTTATCAAATGTCCCTCTCGAGGACAATGACAGCAGTAGATACTTTCTTATGCCACATGGGCTGTCTCCACATTTCTTTATCTAAACAATATTGGAGGCCAACCCCAGACCACAAAAAGTCTAATCCAGAGGGAATGTATTAAATTTCTGTTAAAGAATCTAGGGTTCCAGATAACTGTTAGTCCTACTCCAGACCCGTTTTTTATGGGATTCTCCTAGATACTCTCTCTCTGAGCATGTTCCAAGAGAAATTACCAGCAATCAGAGGCTGTCAAATTTCTCAAGACATCCATCTCCTTGAGACTGCTAGCAGAGTTACTGAAAAGTTTGTCACTCTCAACCATCCCAGAGTCCCTACTACCAAAATCTTCAATTTCAGCTGTTCTCAGAGTCAACAAATGATGGCACTATACAGTCATCCTTTTCTATAAACCCAGAATGGACCTTTAGCATTAGCAAACAATAGAGAATCCTCCTCCAGTCCAACTAAAAAAAACCTCTCTATCTCTTTTCAAAGCCTCTTAAAAGAGAACCATCCTCATCCTTCAAGCCTACTTGAAGCGTCTGCTAACTAGCTTTTATCATGAATATTCTCAATGTCTTGTTCCTTATTCTCAATGTCTTGTTCCAGCTCAAGCTTCAGTTGTTTCTCCAGCTTCTGTTCCAATGCCCTTCCAAACGCCAAACTCCTTTTGCTTCAGCACTGTTTTCCACTAATATTCTTACTTTTTTGATAAACCAAACAAGAAAGGTTTAAGCAGCAGTTCTATCTCACTCTCTGCTTCTTTCTTATAACACTTTTTCAGTTACCTCCTATATCTTCCCCAGATCTACTTCACTAGAGGGTATCAACATCTCCTTTCTTGGTAAGGTGTTTGCCACTTCCTTTTTTCTCAGGAAAAAAAGAGGAGAAGGAACCAATCATTATTTGGTCTCATGGCCGTCTGGAAGGGCTTCTTCATCAGTGCAGGCAATTTCTTCAATTCCTTGAACTGTGCAGGTTCTTTCAGCAAGCAAGCTGTTACCAGGAGTCAAGCCCTTTCCCTAGAACACATGAGGTCTGATGGGTTTCTGCAAACTCTTTTTTCAGGTTAATCCAGATGTAATGTTCTGCATGAACAATAACATTTTATTTAATAAAACTAGGCACCAAGGGATAGGACTCCAAATTAATTCCCTCTAGTAGGACTGATGTCTTTAACAGTTGTGCATGGACATGCCCAGTATCATCAGCCAAGAGGGACAGATGCACTTTACCCTATGGATTGCCACTCAGTATTAAGTTACCTTTGTGAGGGACATTCACATTATTTTTTTGAACATTATTGTGGCGATGTATGCTAATGAAAACAAGTCAAAATGAAAGATTTTTTTATAGTTTTTGGCAAGCAGAGGAAGCTGAAGTTGATTGATTCTAATTGCGGTGTTGGGAGTTTTTTTTTAATCCTTTCAAGCACTTAGAGTCTGTCAGAGTATATCTTAAGGAGAAAAACTGAAGAAAAGAAAATTATGGGGGTTATTTATCAAAGGTCGAATTTAGAGTTCTGTGAGTTTTTTTAGACCTCGAATGAACTCACTACTTGAATGGTTTCTAAGAAAAAACCTGAATCCGCAAGTTTGGGGTTAACAACCCGAAAACTAGAATTAATTGAGTTTTTGGCAAAAAACCCCCTCAAAACTCTTGAATTGATTGGGTTTTCGAGCAAAATCCTCTAATAAAAATTTGAACATCATAAAGGCTATTAACATCTTCAAATGGTTCAAGGGTCCGCTGCCATTTGACTTCTATGTAACCTTGACATGTTTTAGAAGGTGTATTTCGGGATTGAAGCTATTTCTAGGATCAGGGTATAACAAATATAATATTCTGTATATACTCAAGTATAAGCCGAGCTTTTCAGCATCCAAAATGTGCTGAAAAAGTCTACCTCGGCTTATACTCTAGTCAGTGGGCAGTAGCTGAGATTTGCAGTCACTTTTAATCATTCCTATACCAACAGTTCGCTTGGGGAGAGACTGCAATATCACACAGTGCCCTCTGTTGGTTATATGAAAGAATAACAGAGCGCCCTCTGTTGGTTATATGACAGAATAACAGTGACTGCAATATCACACAGCGCCATCTGTTGGTTATATGACAGAATAACAGTGACTGCAATATCACACAGCGCCATCTGTTGGTTATATGAAAGAATAACAGTGACTGCAATATCACACAGCGGCCTCTGTTGGTTATATGAAGGATTAACAGTGATGGCAATATCACACAGTGCCCTCTGTTGGTTATACAAAAGATTAACAGTGATGGCAATATCACACAGTGCCCTCTGTTGGTTATACGAAAGATTAACAGTGATCGCAATATCACACAGTGCCCTCTGTTGGCTATACGAAAGATTAACAGTGATGGCAATATCACACAGCACCCTCTGCACATGGTAGTGGGACAGTGGGACAATGCACACAATAATCCGTTTGGCAATTCTCTGTCACCATCAACTTTGCAAAGAAGTCCGGTTGATCGCTGGGCGGGTCGCTTTGGCAGAATGTGCGCTGCTGGGAGACAGGGCTGTAGTTGTGTCTAGGCTTATACTCGAGTCAATAAGTTTTCCCAGTTTTCACATGTCCAGCTCATAAGGGCCCAGCTCAGAGGGTAACTTCTTCCTTCTAACCCAATCACAGCTACATCTGATTCTGTCAATATCGAAACATAAACCAGTGTAACGTGACTGCTGGTCATTCAGATCCCTTGTCATGCAGCCCCTGTGCTTATAGCTTCAGGGCTTTCCATTATTTACGAGTTACTGATGAAAGCATGCGTTTTCATTGACGCCAGTTCATCATAATGGACAAGTAAAGTAAAATTTATACAAACTGTGCATCCTGATTGAAACTTGTGGAAACTTTATTGTCACCCATGTAACTTGTCACCCTACCAATCTCCCATGTGTCTCAACCCACCTTACTCTACACTTGTTCAATCAACATGTCACCTCTGTGTATTCATGGGGTCAGTTTATGCTCTTCTAATTCCTCTGTCATTACATTACTCTGGTGGGTCAGGGAATTCATGTCAGGCATAATCCTCAACTAGATATTAATTAAGTAGTGTTAGGCAGTTACCTCACCCAATCAATATCAGCAGGTAGCACTCAGTATAACTTCAATGTTTCCTTTTGCAGTTGAGGATTTTATGCTCAGTGGGGTCTCTCATGCTTAATACTGGAAACCCAGTGTCAATAATTTCTGTAAATGCCTCAATAAAAAAACTAGCTATAAGAAGTAGTTTATGCTTCTTGAACAGTGGTTTCTGAGCTCACCAACCTCCTAGTGACCTCAACGCAGGTGCTTATTTTGAAATTCCAGTCTCTTACACAAATCAATGCATGGTTGCTAGGGTAATTTGGACCCTAGCAACTAGATTGGTGAAATTGCAAACTGTAGAGCTGCCGAATAAAAAGCTAAATAACCCAAAAACTACACATAATAAAAAATGAAAACCAATTGCTAATTGTCTCAGAATATCACTCTCTGCATCATACTAAAAAGGGAATTTAAAGGCGAACAACCTTTTAAGAATCAATTTACCTTTTGCCTACACATTTGCACCTTTATATGGCTACTCAGTGGAGTTGGCAGATGAGTGCTTATTAGAATGTTTTTCTCCACCCCATGTGACTGGTTAAGTGGGTAACTGGGTGTTAGGAAATCAAACAGTAATTTATAGGGCTCTGCTCTGTACGTACATCACTGTATGAGAAATGGAATGCTGATTAGTGATTATTATTAGTGCAGCTGCATTTGTGAGATGCAACCTGATAATTACCACAAAAGCAGGGTGTATTAGCAAAGCAGGATTTGGGTTTAGGAGACATTAGAGCTAAATGAATCTCTGGATAATACTGATTAGGTATGCTGCTTTTTTCCTCATTGGTTTAAATAATCCACAACAGACATGGGCTTATTAAAAAACAGTGAAAATACTTTGCTGTTCTTTATGTGCATTTTATCCTGCAATCATTATCATAGAATTAGACTAATAAATTAAGAATAAAATTACATTTAAACGACTTCCCTGACGATGTTGAAATTTGCCATACATTAAACAAATAACCGTGGCTGTTGCGCTTAATGGCAGAAATATATTCTGCCACTGAAATCAGTGTGTGTATCTGCATTAAATAATGTACTAACGCATATGTATTCTGTTTGTTTCCTTTATACTATCCACAAAGCCTGCCTTTTGTTTAACCTCATTAGATGCAAGTGAAGCTTCTTCCTTTCCGGTTTTTCTAGCTTGCAGGGAGTTGCTGACCTCCCACACAGACACCCACACTCTAATAAGTTTTCACTCTGCAGAGAAACATCATATGTTTAAACAACAATACCAGCGTCATTATTACTTGTACTGGTGTTTAAACCATACAAGGTCTTTAGTGATATACAGAGCTGATAAACTGTACATGGCAGGCATAACAATATATTTATAAACTTATAACTCATAACTGTGTGGGTGTTAAGTATATGTGCAGTATGTCAAAACATCACAGACAGTGTTGTTATGTAAAGCTTTAAAGCCTCGGTGAGGAACAGACAATGGGTTAAACACGGCTACAGGCCCGGACTGGCAATCTGTGGGTTCGGGCAAATGCCAGAGGGGCTGCTGTAAGTTGCCATAGACAGGCACTATTTATTGGGCTGGTGAGGTGCTGTTTGGGCCTCTGTGTAGCTGAAATGCCAGGGCCTATTTTGAATCTCAGTCCGGACCTGCACGGCTATAAACTACATCAGGTATGGGATGCACAAGTACCCTCCAGAATAAAATGTATATGCCAGCTTTCAGTGAAGTACTTACCCTTTATTTACTAATCACTGATCTCCCTCCTGCTTCTTTGTTTGCACCCTCTCTGCAGAAATCATTTCAACATCATTGCACAGTCCTTAAAGGGCTGTATCCTATCAGTGGCCGGCTGTTCAATTTAATAACTTATGTTTAAAGTTTAAATCGTTTCATCCTTTTATATTTATAAATCTGAACATTTTGCAAAGTAATTAACATAGGGAGTATGGCAGTAATGTAAAAGTATGCTCCAGGATTATTATGAAAAGCATGCATGAAAGCTACATGCTCATTGTATATAGTACAATGCATTATTTTAACAGAAACAAACTTTGTACAGGTTATTACACAATTCTGTAAGAACATTAGGGGGACTCCACCCCAGATTTTCTTATTCACAACGAAGCCACTTCATATATTCATTTAAAAAATGGTTTTAATGTTATTTCTAAATGGTATTGGAAACAAAAGCAGTGTTTTTGCCCCTTTTTTTTCTTTCCTGACTTAAATAGTGGGTCAGATTTTTATTTCAAAATTCATTTTCAACTTCCCACACAGGCCTCAATTTCTGGCGCATCCGACTTGACGCCAGCGTTTCGTTGCGTGGCGTCCGACAGACAAGAAAGAAATTGAATGGTAGAAAAAACAGCTTTACCATTCCCACCCACTTGCACTAATCATATGTACAGCAGGCAAATATTATTGCATTGGGCCTACATAGGGCTAGATAAATAAATGAAATATTCAGAAATCATTGTTAGAAAAGGAAACTGAAACATTATAGGCAACCCTGGTTTATCGGCAGCGCCGGATTTCTTTGCTGGCCGCCCCTAGGCCACGCGGTCCAACCAGGCGGCCGCGCGGTCCTAGCGCCCGCCTACACTTCCCCTTCCCAGCGCGCCGCCGAAAAAACGCCGGCGCAGCTGGTGTAATTGAATGGGGACGCACACGTCCCCATAATGCGGCTGGGCGGCATGCCGCCCCTATTTTTTGCCGCCCTAGGCCCGGGCCTATGCGGCCTTGCCGCAAATCCGGGCCTGTTTATCGGGTTTTGAAGGAAATCACTTAAAAAAATTATAAACTTCATTCATAAAAGCAGCATATTGTGCCAAATGCAATTTTTTAATAGCCCTAATGCTGCACTTTATGGAAAGTGTCACCTGTGATGGGGTAAGAAAACAAAATAATGGTTGCTGAGCTATCGTGGCTTGTAACAAACCACTTTATTTTATAACTTGATCTTTTAATCGTTTAACTTGCAATGTAACAGTCTTGACCTGTCTCTTTGTGTCAACATTTCAGGTTCTATACAAACCCTAATGTATTCTTGCAAACAGTTGAATATATTGAAATAGGTTTGTTAAAACCACCTTCACTAGCATTGTGCTGAGCATTACATAAATCTGTCAATTTTTAAATAGCCTCCACTGTGCATAAAAGGAAAGGCTTTTATTGCTGCTAAGTGTTGCAGAAATTTGGATCCAACCCATTTCATTTATACAATGAAACTGGTGAACAGATTATAATCTGCTGTCATGAAAAGCCGATTCTCCAAATTGCCTAATAGAATGCTGTATTGTTAAACAACCTTGATCCTGTTAAATGTTACAAATGGTTTAATGACAAAGAAAGAAAACATAAATAAGGTTTTTCACTTCTTTTTGGTGGAGGCTGAGGCTCACTTTCATTTTGGAACATGAATGCTCAGATCATCATGTTGTTAAAATACTATTTGTGCCTTAAACAGTTTTCCTTTCTTTTTTTCACAGCTCTTCCTGTCCAGGCAGCGTGCAGATGGTGAATAGGGACGAGCAAAATATTTTGTCAGTTTTGTTGTAAAAAAATTCCCATATACGCTAACGTACAGTAAAAATAAATGTTGCAAAGTTTGAAAAATGGCAAGTGAAAAAAATTCTCTTTGACTTCGCCCATCATTAATGTATTGCATATTCCCCTAGCTGTAACTTTGGCGCACAATAACTCATTCTTAATATTCCATGCAGTGTGCAAAGTGCAAAAACTGATTTTTTTTTTGCATTTTGCCCTTTGCATGGGCTATTGTGTAAACAGCCTCAGGCCTCTGCACTCATATTCAGACTGCATCTAGAATTGAGTGCTACCTACATTAGGTATCACTCTAAATGAGATGGGCAAGGGAGGCAGGTAGACATGCCCCCCTCCAACCTCTACTATGTGTGTCATTCATTTGTGCAAGGTACAGAGCAGCAGGAGGTGCAGGCCTTTGCACCTGCTCTGGTTCACTTGTGACTCATGATCCCGTAATACTCTAGATACAATATCCATACATTCTCCACATCATTGTAATGAGGGCATCTTGTCTATGCTGGTTGTAAAGTACAAAGCAAAATAGGCATGGGATGCCTTCTACAGAAAGCTCCAAATTACAGGAAGGTCATCTCCCATAGAGTCCACTGTAATGCTGTTTTTTATCTTTGAAAGTTTTATGATTTTATTTGTTTTATTTTTTTTGTCACCCCATCCTCATGCAGAAAGATTGCTTTGAGTTTTTCTGCCCCTATACTGGGTTCTGTTGAGGGAAATAACTTTGCTTCATATTGTGTGGATTAGGTTAGGTTGGCAGATGACAAATCCTCATGGCTCACCCCCCCCAACTATCAGTACAGCCAGAGAGAGAATGCTTGTAATAATAACTGCTCCAGCTTTTTTACTCCTAACTTGGTGGGTTTTATTTACTCCGTCTACATCCTCATTTCCCTTATCATGCAGCTATTTTCTCCTCCCTTTCTTCCACAGCTATTAACTCTTTCCTTGCCTTGATTAGTCTTTTTGAATTTTAATAGCTGAGTTGTTGTACATGTAAATTACATGTATTGCATGATGGAATTGCCACTGTGCCACCCTGCTTGAGTTCTGGGGGTATTATACATGAAATGGTCACTGAGCCATTCTGCTATGAGTTATGGAGGAGTACCCCATTCATTTATAGATTTAAATTCTATATATTCACTGGTGGTGTGTCTGTAACATGGGGAGTGGTTTCTTTGAGGGAATTTCTCCCAAAGTGATCGTACTGGCATGTGTGCAGTTAATGGAGTGCTTATTGGATTTACATCTTGGTTGTGTTTTAGTAAAATGGGTGTTTTATTTAGGGGTGTGGGCGTGGTTTTAAAAAAATTTGCCTCACTGTGCTTAGCAGGATGTTAAGTAGCCCATCATTTAGATCTTTGCCCAGGACCTACCAAGGGCTTAAATGGCTTGGTGCAATAGAAGCTTTTAAGAATTTTTTACCTTCTTGTCTCCTTAGTAGGTCTGTTTAATTCCACGCAATATGTGTTTTCAATATTTGTGCACCCCTGTCAGGCATGGTACATGAGCAGTAACGGAACTAGGTGGGGGCGGGCCCTGGGGCGGGCCGTGCAGCCGGGCCCGCCCCCACCCTCGTCTGTGTGATTTTTCAATGCGGCTGCAGCTGAATCCAGCTCCGATCTGCCAGGGGCCCTGCGGGGGTGCGGGCCCTGGCCCAGTTGCACCCTTTGCTCCCCCGGTAGTTACGCCCCTGTATATGAGCAATACTGCATGGATAATTTGCAGAAGCCGACCTAATGAATTCATCTGTTTAATCTCTTTCTTATTTCCACCAAGCACCATCTGACATTTACAACAGCCCTAAACACCTCATGTACCAGTAATCTGTTGCAAGGAGATGTTTATAAACAAAAGCAGTGTCAGGCAATTAAAAATGACCAGGTCAGTGGCAACGCTCTGTATGAAAAATGCTATTGCTTACTTTAAATTATTCATCCCAAGTCTGCAATAATTATGTTGTGACAGTTCAGATTATTAGCACAGAATTTACTTCAGTGTAAAGTTTATGATTTTGGTATTTACTGATTTAAATTCTATGCAGGTCTCCCCTACAGCATTTTGTAGCAAATGTGTTCTCAGCACAAGATTCCCAGCGGAAGCCATGGTTATCTCTTACTTGCTGGATATTTGACTGTATCCTTGGGATCTATGAATCACTACGGTGGACAGCAGTGCTGCTTTGTACGGGACGTCAGTTTAATATAGTCAAAGGCAGCATGAATTGCTGGAAAAATAAATCGAGATTTGGAGGCGGATTTATGAAAGGTCGAATCTCGAAGTTTTGGGAATCTTTTTAATTAATAAATTTGAATGTACTCACAACTCAAATGGGAGGTTATTTATGAAAAAACTCCAACGTTTAATATTCAATCAAATAGGAACGACCTGAAAATTCTAATCAAATTCTAATCGAGTTTTCCTCCAAATAAAAAAAAATAATTTTTGCCCTTTTTTTAAGCGCAACATTTTTTCCCTCCCATTGGAGTCTATGGGGTGTAATTTTTGCAGCGAAACTTGCCAAAAATTTTTTCTCATCACTACTATTAACATCTTCAAATAGTTCAAGGGTCCTCTGCCATTGACTTGTACATGAACTCGGCAGGTTTTAGGTGGCATATATTCAAATTTGAACTGTTTACAGGGTCGAGGTTTGATAAATCTCACATTCAAATTCAAGTTGGTGCTTTTAAATTCGAATTTGTGAGTTTTGACCAAAAAAAAAAAATAATCAGTTAATAGTGCTGCTCCAGCAGAATTCTGCACTAAAATCCATTTCTCAAAACAGCAAACAGATTTTTTTATATTCAATTTTGAAATCTGACATGGGGCTAGACATATTGTCAATTTCCCAGCTGCCCCAAGTCATGTGACTTGTGCTCTGATAAACTTCAATCACTCTTTACTGCTGTAATGCAAGTTGGAGTGATATCACCCCCTCCCTTTCCCCCCCAGCAGCCAAACAAAAGAACAATGGGAAGGTAACCAGATAGCAGTTACCTAACACAAGATAACAGCTGCCTGGTAGATCCAATAGTAAAAATAGTAAAAACCCATGTCCCACTGAGACACATTCAGTTACATTGAGAAGGAAAAACAGCAGCCTGCCAGAAAGCATTTCTCTCCTACAGTGCAGGCAAAAGTCACATGACCAGGGGCAGCTGGGAAATTGACAAAATGTCTAGCCCCATGTCAGAATTCAAAATTGAATATAAAAAAATCTGTTTGCACTATTAACTGATGTGTTTTGAAAAAAACACTGTTTTCCGATGACAGGATCCCTTTAATAAATCTACCCCTTGGTATAATATTAAAGTAGGATTCACTTGAGGCAAATAGAACATGAAATACACAGGGTTTGAATCCCATTTTTAAGTTGGCAAGAGTGAGGTGATCAAGCTTGTCTGTAAGTAGGATGCGCTGCAATTCCAAAAAAGAGTTGGATAATTATCAGACTTTTGACTCTGCATAGAAATAGAAACATTTGAAGCTATGGTGTTAATTCTTTTTCTTACATTTTTTTCTGCAGGTACAGAAAAGAATCAGGCTTTGGTCACAGATTTTATTTCTCAGTAAGAGATTTGTACTGATAAGAATCCGAGTCAGTTTGGCCACCTGTTTAGGCTTATACCACATGGGGCGTATTCGCTGCTGGAGTTTTTTGGCCTGAATCTACCCATGCCCCCTGTTATATATTCTGTAAAAAAAAAGTGGTGTACTCACATAACCTGACAATCATTCCTGCAGGATATTTTGAAAGCATTTCTCATCATAATAGTGGTGAAAACAAGATGATAAAATGTTGCAATAAATGGCAATTCCAATGACTCTATGCGACTGAAACTTGGATTTTCAATAAAAAAAAAATTCTTTGTATTTATGCTAAGACCTGTGAGTACAATTTATTTTGTTACAGTGTCTAAGCACCCATGCAACTGACCTGTGCAAACACTCCCCTCCAACCTGTGCATTATGATGACCTGAGCTCTTTAACTTGAATGATCACAACACACCTAAGTATTAGTGTCCTTTGAGGTGTTTTCCCTTTGGTTTATCTTCTGCTTTGAATGTTATACCTTACATTTGATTGGGTTAGCCTATACACAACAGGGGTGAATTCAATAATAACTGATAACAGAAGAAATATGCACAATACAGATACAAAGCAGATTTTTCTTTGCACAATTTTTTTTCCTTTGCACATATATTTTTGCTTTTCTTTTCTGCCAGTGTAAAAAGATTATGCATTTGTACTTTACACCAAGGCAGGATGTGTTGTACTTAATGAAAATGCCTTTATTCTGTGCTAAAATAACTAACCCATCAAATGGGTTATGGGCATTTACAAATCACAATGTATTAAAAAATACCTAATGTACAATGTTATATTGCAAAAAGGCGGTTTTCTTTTTTGTGTGTGTGAATTTATATTCGGTTTACATACCACCCAATATATATTCAGCCTTGAGAGAAGGAAGCCCTTTTGGTATTGTGATGTATGCATTTATTCAAACCATTTTACTTGGGTCTGTCATACATTATGTTTAAAACAAATCAGAAGAGACCATGAAGACACTGATTCAAATAATTAAATTGTATCTTGAAAATACAATTGCTCAGAGGTTGCTGAAATTCACACACTGTTCACTGAACTATAGCCTTTCATGATTCCAGTCTTATCTGACAACTCACTTACAACCATGTGATATTGCTAAATCTTAGAGACTCTTGTCCTTTTAAAATAAAATATAAGCATTTTCTTGTATGGCTGGTTTGACGGTTATATCAGACAATATGCCACTAACGCTGAGTATTCATCGGCAGGAAATTTCCATTAGCAGAAATGTGCTTCCACGCAGATGACATTACACAAGGAGAAGCAATCTTTTCAGGGGTCTCTGACAATTCTGAGATAAAAAGCCATCAGATGATTTTAATGGCCTGCCCTTAGGCTTTGGGTAAGGCATCACTAACTGTCAGTCTGTTGAAAAGCATGATATCAATCAATGCTGCACTCCCCTTTTGCAGTCAACAGATGCTTTTACAAGACAATGTTGTGACATTATAATAATGTTCATTGTTGTATTGATATTTTAATTGCTCTTGTAGGTTGTTTCCCATCATAGAGCTAGAGAGTGTTCGTAACCACACGGTCACGGCTCACACTACTGCCTATAACAGCCGCCTTTCATGTTGGAAGGAGGCCTTCACTACTCAGATGCCACCAGAACTTGATTGACCAAGGCGAGGGTTCTGGGTAGGCAAGGGAACTGTAATGTGTGACAGGAGTAATGGGGTTAGAGCAAAGCGTAGTCGAGGAAACAGGCATGGGTCACTAATCGGTCAGACAGTACAAAATCCGGATTCGGAAGAGTAGTCAGTAAACAGGCAATGGTCGGTTCAAGCAACAGACAGGAATGGCCAAGGACAGGCAGGGGTCTAGGAACAGTAAATCAAACCAGAATCGTACCCAGGACAATAGACCTATAGGCGATGAGAATTAGGCGTGGCACCTTTAATATTTTAATTTTGCACCAAGCACAATGACAGAACATGTGTAGGAGCAAGCGTTCCACTTCAAGGAAGATGCACTCATCCCTGCACGGAGTATAGTGTGCATCCCCGCTGCACCACTAGACCACCAGATATCCTTACATCTGGTTTTTAAGAATTAATTGCTTTACACGGTATTATAAATAGGCTCCTTTGTCTCTTCTGGGAGTGTAACCCTAATACTTCACTGCTTTATAGGGCTCAAAGGATAACCCAATCCTACCAATTGCAATATACAAAACAGAACTTACTATCAATTCTCAATGAATGTAGTGAACTTCTTTTAAAAAGTTGCAGGCCAGCATACATTAAATACAGAAAAGGAACACTACTAAAAATTCAGATGAAATCCGTCGTGGCTTGCATGTCCTTTATTTTTTACCTATAATTGATGTAGTTGTGCTTTCACTTTGATGTGAATCACAGTTGCACAGAAAATTTGTTGTCATTTCTTCCAATTACTGCAAGAATAACATGTGCAGTGTCATTAGAGAAGCAGGCATAATAATTCACAACCATTCAAGATAACACAACTGTGGCTACAAAAAGATATGGTAACCCTGAAAATTCAAAGATCCAAAAACTTTCAAATTTTACTTGTGTTAAAAAATACAGGCTTTACAAATATGTAACCAGTAAATTCTATGTTTAAATGTGTCGAAAGAGCTTACTGCTGTACATGGTGGGCCCCAGACCTTCAGCAAGGGGAGCAAATACCAGGAGACTTCAAAGGAGACTGGCACAAGCCTGGGACCCACAAAATAGTAAAGCCGGAGTCAGATAGTAAAAGGTTAAAAAAAATTACATTTTATTTTTCCACAAAATTAAGAACCAAGGCATGAAGCGTTTCGTGTCTACCAAGGACACTTAGTCATAGGCTGAATTATATTAAAAAATACAGCTCAGAGTTCAAGGGTAATATATAATATAACCTCTAATTTAAATGTACTATTTGGCCATGTGCAAATTAATTTGAGGCTTTATGTACCCAAACTTATTATTTATCATGTAGCAAACTTTACAAGGAACATTTTAATCACTGATCCTATTTTGGACATGGGATGCTTCCCACGAAAGACCAATTAGTAACCTTTGGTCATTTAAATATTATGGATGAGTGGAAATGCAGATTTTATCCTGCAATTTTTGCAGTAACAATAGTGGCAATTAAAATACACTCTATTTTATAGCCATTAAAGTGTCAGTTCACCTTTTAGTTTTTCATAGAATGTTCTGTTTCTAGAAACTTTTCAATTGACCTTCATTATTCATTATTGTTCCATAATTTACCTGCCTCTTCTATTTCTTTTCAGCTCTCAAATGCTGCCCACTGACCCTGCCAACAAAACAAAAAAACGAATGCACTTTGTTATTATGCTGTTATTTATCTTATATTTGTCTTTAAGCCCTATCCTATTCATATTCCAGTATCTCATTCAAGCCGCATTCTAGATGCTAGGGTAAACAAGACTTTAGCAACCAGAGAGCTAATGAACTAAAAACTAAATTTAAAAAAACACAAAAAATAAAACTGCAATAATATTACTGTCCACATAATACTACAATTTAATTCAAAGATGAACTACCCCTTTAAACCCTGCATGCCTTCAAAAGAGCAGTGTTAGCTAGAAAGGCTTGAAAAAAACGTCTCTATATTTAACTGGTGACAGATGAAGACAAGATTCTAGGAAAAACATATTTTTAAAATTGGAGCAAGGAAAAGCACAATGTGTCACACACATACAGCATTTTACAACCAAATGTCACAAAGACTACAAATCACAGAGGTCTGTGAAACAGAACTGGGGAAAGGGATAACAAATGAGTGGTGACATGACAAATGAGAATGTAACATGGTATGAAAACTGTGGAGAAATGGATAAAAAGCTTGATATTGTAAAAGAAAAGTGTTTTGGCTCTCTTTTTAATTTCTGTGAATTGTGATGCCATAATGTAAAATTGTATATAAAGGGTTAACATATGACCTAAAGATAGCCCCTTACATTGCTGCTAAATGTATGGCCAGATTTACACAGAAGGAGCCCCTAGGCCTGCTGTCGTTCGTCACCCCCATCCCCTCCCCTTTATTTGCGCAAAATTTCTGGAGCAATGGGGATTGGCACAAGGGAAGTTTAAAAAATGATCTCCTGCAATGATCTCCTGCACAACTCCAGTGTTTCTGAACCAATGTGGGTGTGGTTGGGCAGCATGCCACCCCCTAAATCCTGCCACCGTATGCCTGTAAATCTGGGTCTGGCTAAATCAATACATAACTAATCAATACTCTGCAAAAAAAGATGAGTGATTATAGAGGACAAACATGAATTGAGCATGATTCAGTATCATGTTAATTGGCCAGATTCAGTTCGATTAAAATTTCAGGTGATAAATGACAAGAAAAGTAATAAATCTGAAAATACAATCTGAAACTTTTCTACAATAAAATCTACTCTATCCTCAGCAACTGCACCTTGATTGATGTTTCTGAACAATAATGTATATTATGTTGCCCATGATAGAGTTAAAGAACATCTAGAACTAGGGGTAGAGGCAGACAGAGAAGGTAACTGCCCAGTCCCCCTGCTCTAGGCACAATTAGTTCCTTTGGTTCCAGCCCTGCCTAGTCCTATTTTGTTTTGTGCCTTAGTTATCCGTTAAGGTACAGTGTGTACCCTCATTGATTTTAATGCATACTTAATATGTATCTAGGACCTTCCTTGTTTTTGCTCAACATTGACCAGTTGCAACTCCTGGTAGAGCATGCATTAAATGTGACTTTCTCACTCAGGTGGGCCCTCACTGTATTAAGCAGCCATACTGGGGTATGTTCATGTGCAGACTGAATGATGGATTCATTGCGCAACTTGTTTAAAGAGAATCTCTCTTTTTATGGTTTAGTTTTTAATGCTAAATTACACTGTTTATACTGCAAAAAATTCACTCTGCCATATACAATTTTAATCCTGAACCAGCAATTGTTTTTTTTTTCTAGTTTTAGTATTGATCTTCCATCTCAGTTCATTTTGCCTGGTCATGTGCTTTAAGAAAGAGCCACAACTTCACGTTGGAACTGCTTTCAGATAAGTTATTGTTCCTCCAACTCAATGTAACTGAAGGAGTCGCAGTGGGACTTGGATTTTTACTGTTGATTGCTATTCTCATATCTACCAGGGAGCTATCTCATGTCAGAGAACTGCTATCTTCTTACCTTCCCAATGTTCTGCTGATAGGCTGCAGGGGTGGAGGAAGGGGGTAATATCACTCCAACTTGCAGTGTAGCAATAAAGAAAACTGAAGTTTAAGGGCACCTGGCAAACTAACAACATGTCTAGCCCCAGATTTCAAAATTAAACATTAAAAAATGTGTTTGCTTTTTTGAAAAACATATTTCAGTACAGAATTCTGCTAGAGCAGCTTTATTGACTGACGTGTTTTCCAAAAACATGTTTTACTGTGACAGAATCCCTTTAAGAATACAATTCCCACAATTTCAAGCCACGTGAAACTCACTAAGTATGTCAAATGCAAAATCACCTTTCCTGTCCAGTGGATTTCTTTGCTGTTACCTCACCTAAAAAGAACATCCTATCTTTTAATATTCAGAACACATTCATTTTTACACAGCGATTAAGCCCCATGTGTTGTTTTTAACAAGAGGGAATTGGGTTATCAAATCAGATTGCAATCAGTGCACCCAGCAAGCTGTATTTATTAAAATATCCCAGTTTTTACAATTCTGTAGTATTTTTTTTAAGATGAAATAAACTTTATTACAATTTAAAGTGTTACGGTACAGCTGTTAATCATTCAACTTACTACAGTATCATTCGATGCTTTTCTAATCCTACTAACATGGACCCCAACGTTTAGTCACCATATAGCATTTACTTTGCCATGAATATGATTATTGATAATTTTGTAGTGCAAAAAATAGGACTAGCCGTCAAAGGGAAATAAAGTTTATTTAAGGATAATAGAGAAAACCCGGGAACCTCATGCAAGGGTTTGATTAAAGATAAAATATATTACAGCATCTGTTTCTTACATTTTTTGCCTGGTAGGGAGCCCAAGGGATGACACCAAATGTTCTAGACAAAAAAAGTAAAAAGAAATTAATGCTAACTTCAACTTTTAAACTGCAGAAAAAAGGATCAAAGGAAAATTAACTTTCAAGTATAAAATGATGAGTCATTAAAAGACTGCATTATAATTAACAATGGGATTAATTAGGATGCCCTCAATGATTTACATGTCAGAGCTTACAAATATGCTTAAATTATAATAGAATAATTGTTTATGTGGTGGCCTTTTTATAGCCATTTACTGAAATAGGAGATGTTTTCCTGGGCAGAATAAAGTACATTTTATCATTGTGAAGATTGCAATAATCTGATAAAATGGTACCATGTACATCAATTTCCATAATAAAGTAAATTCAGATAATTGATGAGCTCCTAGAAAAGGAGTTAAAAGTCATCATTATAAATGGATTAGGTAGGTCAAGCAAATGCTGACAAACTCATTGTAGCTGGTGGATAAACTACCTGGTACCCTTCTTAGTTTTGACAAAGTGCACCTAGTACAGAATGCATGTTTATCTCAGAATACCTGCTGATTATGAGGGAGGGCTAATTAAAGAACTGCAAACTGCACAAAAAACTGACTTTTCTTGTGGTCTCCGGGTCTACAAAGTAGTCCCCCTAACTGGATTCCAGAAGCAGGAGGATTCTCAAGTGAGAACCATCACTACTAGCACTATGTCAGTCATCTCAGCTGAGATTATCATGTCATTTTTGTTTGCCATTGCCAATATTAGACTGTTACGAAACATCAGAAGGGCGAATAGAGTGCTGTTTAAGTTTTCAATGCTAAAACACTGCTTAAAACAATTGTTTAATACCTGTAATGATCATACTAAACCGAGAATAGAGTCCTGTGTAAACAGAACAGACAACATTCACATTAGAACATTAGTGTTCTCTTATCAAGTGCTTTAAGTAAGGCTTACTTAATATTAGTGATGGCATGGATTCACTACGAATTTCTGCATTTCGTTGCCCACAAAGTTTACGCAAAACTGTGTCAAAAATCCGCTGCAACAAAACAAATTTAAAAAATTGTCGCCAATCGCGCGTCAAAATTATTTGGACACCTATTAACTTTAATGCATTTGGACAAAATAGTCACGCATATAAAAATTGTTGCTCACGTTATAAATTGTTGTGCGTCAAAATTATTTTATAGACTTCAATGCATTTCACAAATTTTTGCAGTTTCGCTAATTTTTTTGCTATTTCGCGCATTATTCGGCGAGACTGATTTGCCCATCACTACTTATTATTCACTTTTATTCAGTATCATGTGGTTAGCCTATTGTGATAACTAGCAAAAGTCAGTCAACCAACAGTTCAACATATTTAGTAATGATTTCAGATCTTTGCACTTATAAAGCATTCAAACATGTCTCACACCTTCACTGTCCCATTATACAGTCCTGGAACTTTCAGGCCTTCAAATGATCTCTTAATACTAGTGATGGGTGAATAAATTTGCCAGGAATGGATTTGTGGCGAATTTCCACGTTTTAGCTCGAAAAAATTAGCTGCAAAAAAATTAAAAAAATTGTTGCACGTCAGAATAGAAAGTGTTGCATGTCAAAACTATTCGGATGCCCATTGACTTTAATACACTTGGACAAAAAAGTTGCGCGTATAAAAATTGTCACGCGTCAAGAATAATTTTACACCCATTTACTTCAATGTGTTTTGCAAATTTTTCAGTCAATTTGCAAATTTTCGGCAAAGCGAAATGCCACAGATTCGCCCATCACTACTAAAAAAAACATCTTTACTCAGCTTACACACACTAACTACTGTTTTCCACTTTTCACTGTGCACGTACCATTACTAATCCAACCAAAAGGAACTTTATAGCCATACTGGTTACCTTCACCAGTTTCCTGTTCTGTGTAGTAATCTGTGAGTACTTCCTTTCACTATATTGCAGAAACATTCATTAGAAAATTCAATCATCAGCCCAGAATTTTCATACGGCAGTATAAAATAAACGAAGAGAGGGTGAAAAATCAGTTTTAAAAACAGTTTCTAAACGAAACATAATGATAAAATGATCAGCTAAATCAGTAAAGGGAGAGAGTAACTAAGACACTAGAGTGCTCATTTTTGTCCACAAGCCTAATGGACAACTTGTTCCTTTCCCAACAGTGAGTTTCACCTAAAAACACTTTTATTAAGGTACTTGTATCAAAATGTGCTCATTGGATCATCTTTCACATAAAAAAGAACAAAGGACCATAGGCCACCCCTTTAGACGTGAACTTTCATTTGAAGCAGTGAAGGTTCTTCTTTACAGTGAGGTCAGGATGATTGTAGAAGACCCTGCCGGGTGACAGGTTGTGTGATCTCAAGATCTACAGTTAGTTTTATATAGGTATGTGTATTTAGTTTTATATATGCAAATGTGTTGATCGGTCTTATAGGTGTGTGTAGATATTTGCACTGGGGTTAAACTTTGGTCTTTTTTAAACCCAAATAAACGATGCAAATACAAATTTCAAAAATTCAGCAAAGAGTAACCACCAAATGAACCAATGCAACTTCTCATAATGGATGTATCTTTCTACTTCAAGATCAATTCATCTTTTTTTAATTTCTTTTTTTATATATATCCTATAGTCAGCTAAATGCAGCTAGTAGTTTTGTCTACCCAATCATAAAAAATTGTAAAAAAGAATGAGTACTGTGCACGGATAACAATGGAATACAGGCTTTATATGCTGATGGATGAATAATTCTGCCTGGCTTCAGTTCAGCAGCCGGCATGATGCATGATTTAATGTGGTTGCTGAGACTGTTTCATGGTCACCATAGCAATGTTTTCTTATCAGTACAGGATTGTGTTTTTGTTCCTCGATTCTGTATTCATTGCAGTACTGCAGGTAATAAAGGGACGATGCCATTTGCGTTCTTCTTTTTTTAAAGATGAATTGATCAGGTGTAGAAAGGCTCTAAAACGCTGCAATTCTAGCTGGCAAAAGCCTCTGTAGGGAGTGTTATACTAAATGTAAAATATTAAGGAAATTGTATCTGTTCCATGTAAATTATAAAAAATACAAAGCATGTATAAAAGCACACATTAATAAGCCAATGCTCCCCCAAAAATCTTGTTTTAAAGAGGCAAATCGTTTTTTGAGATTACATGGTGTCTTCAAGACAGACAGGAAAATTGTCAGATAACTAGAGATTACAGGCGGTATCCTCCTAAAGTCACACCACATAGGGGCAGATTTACTCAAGGGCGAAGTGGCTAACGTTAGCGTCAATTCAACATCGTTACCACTTTCAGGGACTTTGCCGATTTACTAAAGGGCGCAGGCGTCACTTCGCTAGCGAAGGAGATAGACGCTAGTGGTGATTTACACTCTGATGGCAGGCGACCATGAACGTTACTCTGCAAATTTACTAAAATACGGATTTTACTGAACGTTTTACTGAACGTTTTACTGAACGTTTTACTGAACGTTTGCCTTTGCCAGCTCAGACCAGGCGAGGTGCAATAGAACTTCATCAATCTTCAGTTACTTACATATCTTTGGAGTGTAAAAACGTCTAAGTCTAAAAAAACGCTGGCGTCTTTTCCTTTTTTCAGGGTGATGGGCTGCAAAAGTGTTTGCATTTTTTTTTTGTGTAACCGGTTTCCCCCATACATTTTACATATGGGAACATCATTTTACACTGGGCTTTTGTTTAAGGCATTATAACAACTCAATTGACTTTATTAGGGTTCCCTTGACATGTAGTTATCAGTGTAAATGTAATGTATGAGATGCAGCATGTAACATAAAGACGTGCATTCAACTTTAAATTTCCTGTTGTATGCAAATTAGCCTGAGCGCAGTTCTGCCTAGCGAAGTTGCGCTAGGCAGAATTGAACGATAGCACTTCTTCACTTTGATTTGATCGCATTGCCAAAGTAACACTAGCTAAAATTCACCAGCATCCAATGCCCAGGACAAAACTTTGCATTATAGTAAATTAGCTTTGTCTGAGTGAATTTTCGCCTGGCGAAGTGTTGCGATGGATGCAAAGCCGTCGCTGGTGAATTTTTGCCCATGAGTAAATCTGCCCCATAGAGTGACTAATAGAATAAGTAAAAGTATATGTCTAAAGGTAGGACTATACGGTTGTCTTTGGCACGAGCCCTTGCACTGCGACAAAACGCATGCGACAAATCGAATGCAACGGAAATAAGGTAAGAGATAGACGTGACACGCTGTGTCTGCATCTGACAGTCATGTCGCATCAGATCAATGCTGCAACTTCATCCGAAATTTCTATCTCTTACCTTATTTCTGTCACCTGCATTTTGTCACAGCGTGTCGGATCGCAACGAAAATGTCTGTGTAGTCCTACCCAAAAACATCCAGTATTTCTCCAATTACAATTGGTTAGTTTCTAGATATGTTTTTGCCATGCTACTACATCTTGCAAAACACATCGTATTGTCTTAATTGCGGATAGCCTATATCTTAAATACAAATCCTATCACATCTATTGATGTTACATCTCTAATAGAGCTATCTGGACATCAAGAGAGGAGTTTTATGATATTGTATAGTGCTAAAAAAAATAATTGCTTAGTGAAATCCACTATCTGGATCAAGCGATAACTACGTCCAGGCCACTTCATAACAAACTCTGTTGCAGGAGCTTAAAAATGTCTTTAATGGAAGCCTAGCCTATTTCCAGTATTAGGGCAGAACATTAGCCTAAGGATAAAGGGTAGCTATGCTGTATTATATGTTTAGTTTAGAGACATAGGATATGATGCTCATTATCATGCATCATCCCTCTCTCAGCATCTGTTTCTCTTCATTCTCTCTTCATGCAGGAGTTGGGTGTCAGATATTCATTGACAGTTAGATCAATAAATATCTGGCTCCCTTTCCTAGCAGATGTATTAGAGCTCATTAAAATAACTGATTCCAGCACAAACAAAATCTAACAAAATAACAAATTCTGCAAGTAGAAAGACAAGATTTCTGGTGATTGGTGAGCTCTAATACATCCTCTAGGTCTAGGCAAAAGGAGCCCCCTAAAAGATAAATTGGATGCTGAGAGGAGGATAGCGAAGAGTAATTTGAATATTTCAAAAACATTTCAGAATAATTGATTATATTTAGAAAACGTCTCTGACATACTGTAAACATTAAGCAAAGAAGAAAGTAGAGATATATTAATGCATTAAATCTGTAAGGATAATAATTATAATAATAAGTAAGAAGGAAAAAAAATCAGAAATGAATGTAATTCAGTTCCATGCACGCTCAGCTGCCTTATGGGACAGTACTGCTGTTCTTAAATAAACACAGTATATGGAGCATAATGTATTCCATTCATGCCTGCTGAAATGACTGAATTGTTCCTCGGGTCACACAGTATCAGGCCCGTCATCAAAGAATATTTGCTAAAATGATTAACTTAATTGATTGTGTAGATATCCTCCACATAAAACATTCACCTTTTCTCAGCATGAGCTTTTGTTTTACTATACGCCTCAGTTCCATAATAGTTTATCTCAAAGCATAGCCACAAACCAGAGATGTAAATCTAATCATGTATAACGTGTATAATCATGTATATAATTAGTACCTGTATTCCATTGCTATTCACTTCAAGCATGTTTAAGTTTAGAATAGTACGATGAACCCACTCCTACTGCTCTGTAAACTATACACGTTTTTCCTAGTTGACTGTAGTGACCATAAATTGTGCAAGCGTTGAAAACATCTCCATTATATCTTAGCAATAACCAGAAGTTGTATACTTTATATGGGTACTTTTCAAGATCTTCTACCACAATTGGTAAAACTGGTAGGAGCCCATCTAATTGTATGTAATAGGCAGGACTATATCATCAAGAGTTCTCAGCATATTTTCATGTCCATATCAATTTAATATTTCTACCAACAAAGGAGTCACTTCTACTGAGGCAGCGGAATCAAGAAATATTAAGTGAACTTTATTGGAGCTAGTAAACTGTGCACTACACGGCTCATACACAAACACAGGTCAATTTTTTTCCATTCTTGCAGAATAGTGGGTACCTACTAGTGGCCTCAACAGTTTTCTCACTGCATTTGTGTGCAATTGGCCTAATTTCTGGGGCACATCATCTTAATAAGCATCTGTTAAGGTTATGGATACAAACCATTAAGGGAACCCTGGAATTACCTACCAACAATGTACAATATATCTGTGTAGACTGGTAGGACACATTGGCATTTGCTGCATATTAGTGATGGGCGAATTTATTCGCCAGTTGCGAATTTGCGGTGACTTTGCCGCCAGCGAATAAATTCACGAAACGCCCGCGAAAATTCGCCCGAAAAAATATACCGGCGTCAAAATTTTTTCCGCCGTGTCGAAAAAAAACGTCCGCCGGCGTCAAAAAACGGGCGCCGGTGTCAAAAACGGGTGCCAGCGTCAAAAACGAGACGCCGGCACCGTTTCGCAAATTTTTCGCAAAACGGCGAAGCGAAACAACGCAAATTCGCCCATCACTACTGTATATTCCTTACTATGTGCATGGCCTTGCATTTATTTTTGCACTATGCCATTGTTTGCATTTGTACATGAGCCCTTATACTGTATGTTTTGGCTCGGCACAATTTTTCAAGTTTTTGACTTGTCAGTAAAGGCACCTGTCTGAAATACAGTACTATAAAGGGCTTCAGTTTAATCATTACTTCCCAATTCTACTGCTTCATTAGATATTGGAAGAATTACCAAGTTCATAGCAGAAATGTGTCCATGCTTCATACTACACAGATGCAGCAAACAATAAAAAGGAGACTATCACTAAATATTTATTTCAAATACATTGTTTCTAATGCATTTAAATACTTTCTCTAAAAATGGGATTCCCGACCTGCGTCCCCTCAGATGCCCCATGAAGAATCATCCATCCCTAGGAGCCCTAGGAGGTAAGATAAAACAATTTTGGAAAAAGGGATAACCTAAGTAGGAAAACAAACATTTAACTGAATACATCAGAACATGTGTTTTCTAAAAACATTTGGTTATTGGGGTGAACACTTTCTTAGGTAAACATGATAAACACAAATAGTACAGTACAGAAAAATATATATCAAAGATATATGTCCCAAGGCTCAATTATAGTAAAAATAAAAATCTTTATTAAAGTTCACATTAAAAATGGTACACACTGACCCCACATGGCCCACCTTAAGCATTTCATACCCTCCGGTACTTAGTCATAGGTGTCTCTAAGTGCCAGAGGGTATGAAACGCGTAATATATTTTTCTGTACTGTGGCTGCCTTTGGAACCGGGGCAAGTCCCTCTGGCTCAGCTTGGGATTCACAGGAATCAGCTGTATGCAATCCCTACCAGGAATATAGAATAACAAATAGGACAGAACACAGAAATTAAACCTATCCAAATATAATAAGTTAAACTTTTTGAAACAAGTTCAAATTCTTCGTGACCCCCTCTCAGCTGTCTCTCTACATGCAGGCTGGGTATCAGATTTGTTATATATTGAAAGTTAGTTTAACTACATCATTATGAAAAGGGAGTGCAGACCAATTATGTATGAAAGCTAATTGCTCTTAAAATAAAACACTGTGACACAGAGCCTGCATGTAACTTGATTATTTCAGAAAAGGCACATAGTTTTGAGTTGATTATACTTCTGCAGTTTCTTACTTACACAAAATGATGCTTATTTATATTTTTTTGTTGCCATGATCAACCCCCTTTAACACTCGTATTGCACTACATTTGCTCTATTTCTCATATGCAGAGATTTTTCTATAGACATTTTTATTAAGCTTGGGAATTCTGAACCAGCACTCTCACTTGCTTTCTTTCATTCCTCGGCTGCAGAGTTATCACTATTTCCATATAATGCGATTTGAGAAAATAAAGCTCAAAGTCTTAGGGGACACAAACTGACCGTTCACGAGCTTTTAAAGCCGTCTGTGCATTGCCAGTCCTTACTGCAGGGAAAGGCTTAGTAACAGGCTCAATGATTCCACGTCTCCCATCGGTATTTTGTTGAGATTAAAGTACTCAGACAGTAGGAAAAGAAACTTCTTGAATTTCAACGAAGATTGATCCATAACTATGAAAACATGTTAAGGAATACAATATAAACAAATAAACTCCTGTTCTACCATACTGATTTGCTTCACATTCAATAAAATAGGACAGAAAAAGACCATCGCTAAATAAAGTTGCTTTAATAGTTACTTTTACATTTTCAGTTGAACGTTTTAGAAAGGTCTACGGGTGACAATGAAATCTATATTTTCATACATACATTGGTGATTAATATAGTGCATTTTCTTAATATATTTTTGATCCGCTCAGACAGGATATTCATTTTAGCATTTTTTAATTTGGTATATCATATATCAATGACATAAATCATATTATGCATACATAACTCATTGAACAGATTATTTATCATCTCAAATAGTGCATTTACAGTAGTCTGATGGGGAGGTGCCTACTCCCTAGATCAGTTTTTCACAGAAAAATGTGCCCAGCTTTGCTGTTTGTCAGTGAAAGTCAATTCACAGTTATTGCATCCCTCAATACTAGCTGATTCTCAGTTCTACTCAATGTTTGCTGATATACATTCCTGCTACAGTATGTCCTTCTTTTGTTGCAATTGAACGGTATGTATTTTCTAGCTGACCTGCTGTGGTAGATATTTCTTTACTTTAGTAAGAGAGGGGTTAAGAAAAGAGGATTACTGTCAAATCCCAATCACTCAAAACACTAATCTTCCCTACAGCCTTGATTACAGGAAAGAGATAATACTGTCCATGAAACGAACAAAATGACAGAAATATGTACAAACAGCAAAGGCAAATATGTAATAATAAAATAATTTCTTGCAATTAATTTCTATGGAAATAGCAAACAGTTCAGGGAGAAAATGAAGTCTATTTTATGCTGGCTAAAGAAGTATGGTAAGCAATCAACAGAAAATCCTACTTTGAACACTAAAGGTGGAGTTTAAACATCTGGATATGTGATATGAAATGAAAGGATTACTCTTCTGTGGTATTTAGTCATCTGCTGTTGGCACAGCAACATTTTTATGCGGAATTAATTGATGATTTATATAACTCACTCACAAAGTTAACTCTCACCAGAATGTATCTGATCTCCTGGCCTGCAGGAGACTGCATCTATGCTATCTGTTTGCTGTATAATAGTGGGTACTGCAGCAGTGCATTGCTTGAATGCACTAAATATTTAAAGAAAGAAGATCTCATCAGTGACCCAAAAAACAAATTGCAGCTCCATTCAAGCAACAATGATAATGTATGGAAGGAATCAGGCCTAATCTGGTAATCTGTGGATTCTGACAAATGCTAGAGGGGCTGCTGTAAGATGTCATAGACTGGGGGTCCCCAACATTTTATACCTATGAGCCACAATCAAATGTAAAAAGAGTTGGGGAGCAGCATAAGTATGAAAAAGTTCCCGGGGTGCCAAAAAAGGCTGGTAATTGGTAGCTCATTGTGGACTGGTAGGCTATCAGAGGCTATTCTTGGCATTCCACCTTGTTTTTATACAACCAAAACTTGCATCCAATTCAATAATTCAAATATAAACACCTGCTTTGAGGCCACTGAGAGAAACATCCAAGGGGTAGATGAGTATCATGTTGCTCATGAGCCACTGGTTGGGGATCGCTGCCATAGACTCACTATTTAGTCATTATTTAGAGGACTGGTGGGGGACTGTTTGGATCTCTTTGTACTTGAAGTAGCAGAGCAAATTTTGAATTTCAGTCCAGGCTTGAAAAACTATAGACATATAGTTTGAGGGGCAATTACACTACTTGGTCACGGACAAACTGGTGGGGGGACACAGTACAGGAGGAATATGAATGCCACTGGGAAATTAGTGCTGGAGGAGTAGGTATAATTGTACTACTTCAGAGAGAGAAATAAGGCTGGCCAGATGGATATGTTGCTTGATGAACACAATGTTGGAGTTGCTGGAGGGATAGATATCATGCATAAAATCAGCAGTTTACTGGTTACTGGGTATTTTTACTAAGTAATATAAAACTGATGTTACCTCTCAGATGGCCTGATTGTAAAATCAGGTTCATGGCCACAAATGACTGTTGCTGAGGTAAAGTAGGCTACGGCACTTAATGGTTTACACTGGGTACAACAGGTTGCAATGATTTTAACCCTGAAGCAAAATCCTTCTTATTGATCAATATCCTTACAGAAGAGCTTTTGGTAGAGACTGCTGTTACTTAAGGCCTTAATGATAATCTAGCAAAACACAGAAGATTTGTAGCTCCTCGGCATAAAGAGAGTAGCTATTGAAAACTGACAGCTGAACCTGAATCCAAACTGTCTAGTGTTTAAGTCTAAAGTAAAGAGACAATATTCTCCCATGTTCAGCTGTAAAAAATATATAAATGTAATTCTTTCTATTTGATGGGCTGTAGTGGGATATTTATAGGTAGATAGATGGTGTCTAGCTAGTAAAAAAACCTTTATATACAACAGGTATAGGATCCAATATCCCATATGATTTCACCATTTCCACCACAACAAGGTCAAAACAAAACTCTGATTTGCAGTTCATTGTCAGTTTCTGCAAAATATTAAATAATTAAAGAATAAAGAATGTTACCATTTGTAAAATCTGGTCAAGAAAGAAACATTCTGTATTACCCACAAAATTGTCATCAGCTTTGTTGCTACAGAATCATAAGTATTTCACCTTTTGGTATGCTACTTAGTATTTGCCTCCTCAAGTTCCCTGACATTTTTTTCTTTACTTGTGAATAGGTTTATCAGATCAGAGAGACCTCTAAAAACCCAGCTAGAAGGAATGCACGAGTTTATTATTAGAAATGCAATCTGTTAACATATAAGGAAGCTCACCGATCCGATTAGTATTTATTAGAAGTGACTTTCTAAATAAATGAAGTTAGGAAAGAATATAACTGCAGCTGTTTTAAACCAGCACATTCATTTTCTTCTGTACTTGATACTGTGTTTCCTGTATTGCAAACAGAAATCTAATACTAACAGATTGGAAAAGTCATATTAATTATTCATACAAATAAATAAAACAGAATGAAGGGACAAATTAAAATTATGCATTGGAGTGTATTTAATTGTGAGTGCAGAGGTAGTTCAGACAACAAACTTATGACAGTGGCATTATTTAGTATCTCATTTCAGGAGCAAAAAAAAATAAGCACACAAGAAGATGCTCTGTTTTGTCTGTTTTGTCTTGACTTTTTTTTTGTTTTGCAAACAAGATAACTAACTTAATGGTAACTTTTTTGATATTGTGGATGACAAAGCAGGGTTCCCCAACCTTTTCTATTGTGAGTCACGTTCAAATGTAAAAGAAGTTGGAGAGCAACACAAACCTGAGAAAAGTCATTGGTGTGCCAAATATGAGCTGTGATTGGTAGCCCCTATGTGGACTGGCAGGCTACAGGAGGCTCCATTTGGCAGTACACCTGGTTTTTATGCAACTAAAGTTTGCCTTCAAAGCTGGAATTCAAAAAGAAGTACCTGCTTAGAGGCTACTGGGAGCAACATCCAAGGGGTTGGTGAGCAACATGTTGCTCATAAGCTACTGGTGGGTGATCACTGACATAGAGGAAGAAGAGGAATATTAATTATGGGTATAAAATATTTAAATCTGGTGACTGGAATAAACAACAATTTCAAAACTGTATTAACTTAACTACAGTTATATTATTACAAAATCATAAAGTTAGAAGAGAAGAAATTCAGGAAATCCCAAAAATGAAGTATATCACAGCTAATATACGTAGATTCATGGTAAAGTAATCTAAATACTCATTTTGACTGGCTGTAGACTAGTTGCAGATGGAGTGACAAGGTACTGAAGAAAAGAATTGGCTTAATGATCTGAAAGCGAGCTTCTTACAGAGCAACCATGACAGCCACCTGACAGATGTGTAGTGACCTGCTGTGTGAATACTTTCCAATCATTAAGACTGTCTCGGCAGTGCAACTATTTATCATAGGAAGAGCACAACTCCCCTTAACCATTCACCTAGCCCAGTCAAAGTAACTGATGAGGGAAGCCAATCAATTAGAGAGGAAGATGCTGTCTCTGATGACTTCATCAAAGGCTGTTCCTAGTAGATATTTATTTTTAAAAAATGATTGTTTCACATATTATTTTTGCAACTTATCCAGATTTTATTGTGCAACAAACCTGTGACAATTGAGAATCTGAAAATTCTCCAGCTACCTGTCAAAAATCATGTAGAAGTCAATTTACAGATGTCCCTTTTAAAACTGGAAGATCTTTTTTGCTTCATGGTTTTTGAGCTTTTGGGGTGTTTTTGACGCTGGCTTTTGTGTGACAATATGAAAAAGTCATAGTTATTGTGTGACAAGTTGAAAACGTTGTAGTTTTCGTTACTTTTTGGTAGTTTTCATTACTTTTCCATTTGTGCTTTTTCAGTTCGTATCTTTTAATAAATGACTGACATTCGTGGAAATTAGTTTATTGGTGGTTTCTATAAAATAGTAAGTAAATCATCCCTGGCAGTGTGCATCTTGGCAGTTAACTAGATAGAGCTCTATGCATGTACTCCCTGGCAACATATATAGCTCTCATAGTTAGTAGCACACTCTGTTGTTCATTTTGTCCTAGATAAGCACTCTTACACTCTTTTTACTGTTTGCACATTAGACTATTCTTAAAACTAAGGTAAAAATATTTGAAGGTCTAGATCCACTCTCTTTTAGAGAATCCCCATGCACGCACAGTTCATGCCACACAACCGCACAAAGTACACCTTCCCTATCTTCACAATGTAAAGTAGGCATAGGTAATGCAGAATAAACACTGCAGTCACCACAGCAGCAAGGTCTGGCTAAGCATGGGTTCTCCCAGTTCATGTCCTCTTTTTAAGCATCCATACAAACAAAGTTAGACAAGACAGTTAATGCTCACTCAGAGCAAGCAACTACTGCTCAAAAACATACCAAAAGCAAAAGGGTCAGATCTTCATATACCACAAGCAACAGAACAAGAAACTTGTCTTATATATATCATGTCATACTTAGCTAGGTGACAAACTCAAGGTTCTCTTTCCAACCAAAAACGTTTCTGTTAACCTCTCCAGTGTCACACAAAGGCTCCCAACACTTAATTTGCCCCTAAAAGTGGTAAAAAGGATACAAACACACAGCATACATTTAATTAGATAGCCCTCGTAGGCCAAAAGAAGGAGCTTCAATTGGATCTCATATAGCATCTTTATACAAAAGACAGTATAGTAAAATGCCACCGATGTAACTGAGAAATGTAACTATTGGTCACAAATAAGCTTTTGTGAAGTGTCTAAAAATTGTGTCTGTCAGAAATATGTGTAGATATACAGTAAGTTAGTGATTTATTAAAACTGAACTGTGAAAGAAGTTTATAACCCATGTCTCACAAATCACACCAATGATGTTTTTATTAGACACCATCCAATATTATGTAAGATTCATAGGCCTATAATTCTGAAAGGTGCAGCTCTCTTCTCCTGGATGGTTTAAGACAGATGTAATATGATTTGTGATTTCATGATGAGCACCCAGAGAACAGATTTATGCAACACTATTTCTCTTGTTTGACAGAAATGAAGAAAACATTTCTCTTGGTACTAAATTAACATTATTTTAAAATATTATTAACTTTATCTAGTGTCATTCTTTGACATCTTTTCTCTTTAGATGTCAGGTTTAATTTCTTGCTGGTATTTTTTAGAATGTGCGCAGACAAATGTTTTTGAGTATGTGCCAAATAAAACAAATCTGTATTGCATGCTAGCTTTTATTATACTATTAACATTATATTTTATTGACTATTCCCCATTTCCATAGTAGATGGTCCCAAACAGGGGTGGAAGACATCATTAACCCTACCATGGACTTTGTCTCACCATCTCTCATATATTGTGTCCCGAAAAACATACTTGAATCAACTAAATCCATAGTCTCTGTATGGCATCGACTGAATGTGAGGTTAATTTTGAACCTACCTTATTCATTATTGACCCACACAAGTCTTTTTTTTTTACAAAAACTGGAGGAAACATGGGTCATGATATTGTAAACCATAAAAAAAAGTCCTTGGCCCCTTAGTTTTGGTAAAAGGAGCCTTGTGTACCTGGTTTAAACATAAGGCTCCTTTTAGCAAAACTGGGGGTCTGAGTGTTTTTTTTAAGATTTAAAATATCACCACCCATGATTCCCTTCAGTTACACCAATTTTGGGGACTTATCAGTTAGGTACAGTAAGTGAAGTCCCGATAAAGTTTTATGAATACCTGCAAGTGAGACACTTCCTTCGTCTGTTCCTTGTATCTCAATGGAGATTGGAGTTATCTGGATGACCCCAGAAAGAATTATTATCAGGCATTTAGAAAAATACAAAATAGCCTTACCCACTGTGAATTTTCCGAAACAAAAATACATGTTATATCGGGAACAAGAACTAGGGGTGGCCCTTGATCTGGAAGATTGGAAATCAGTATGGTTTATTGGTAAGAATTGGGTTACATGTGTAAAACAGTAAGAAAATGTTTACAATGTCATGACACTATGGTACATGACTTTTACTTGGCTAATTAAAATTTAGCCGACAGTGTCCAACCTATGCACGAGGGGGTGCTCCAACCTTGGGTCCCTATACCACCTTCTCTGGACATGTCCTAATATTATTCCCTGTTGGGACAAAGTCTAGAGAATAATCTCAAAAGTTACATGCAAAGATATACCAATGGACCTACTAACCTTCCTATTAGGGGAAACAATTAAAGAGCTATCTGGCCCTTCACAAAAGTTGGTCAACCACATCTTAACCATGGCTCAATAGCTGCAATATGAAAGACAGCTACAATACCATCCATAACAGGTCCACAAGTGACATATTACCAATATGTCTTTTGATATGTATAATATAGGGTTCCTAAGTTCCTATCCAAATGAATTTCTAGCAAAACCCCCTGATCATTAAGGCTAAATATGGTTTATATGGTTATGTGTGATGTTGACTCTGAAATATTGGTTATTTTTAAATTTGGACACCAAAAGTGTAATTAAAAAACAAAACAAAACGAGTGGCTTGCATGATTCTTAAACAAGTTTAATATCCAAGGCTATAGTGATCGCAAGATCTATAGTTAGTTTAGTATACGTATGTGCATATATATTTTTTTATGTAAGTGTATCAATAGTTCCATATATAAGTGTATATTTATGCACTGGGGTCATTTGAAGGGGTTTACTTTTGTCCTTTTTTTTTATTCTAAATTAACTACAGTATGTAACCTTGATGGCTCAATATTTGCTCTGTTAATTTGAAACCGAATTTAAGATGTTGTTGAGGTTTAATTTAACACAGAAGTAGTGTGGTTGTACCAAAACATCAAATACTTACATTTTATTGTAAATATAAAGGTTGACTGAAAGTTTAAGTTGACTGGAAATCCTATAAAGTAAGCATGACTCCTGTTAAATTCTGAATGCCACAGATAAAAGAATTCCACAGGGTTACAGTAAAGTCAAGACAGCCTTGTTCTAGTTGGATTTATAAAATTCACAAATTCCAGAAGTTATGGTCAGTTTTGAAATAAATGAAATAAAAGCTGTTTCTGATCTGGAGATTCAGTTTTGCAAGAGTCAATTTGCAGCTCATCTCCCAGAGGCAGTTAATAATTTAAGCTCTTGGTATCTTCCTATCGCACCTTATTATTTTATTTATCTTTTTCAGTTTTTTTTTATTTTTTTGCAGTTTCATCTACATCTCTTTCTGTTTTCTTTTCTTTGTGAAAGTTGCTATGCTGTAACTTGGACTGAGGGCGAGAGTTTGAACTGAGTGCTAGGGGAATTAGCTACAGTACTAGTGATTAGTACTAATGTACCTAAGCAGATAGAAAGTCAAGCTGAACCTTGATGCCATTCTCCCTTCATCTTTAATCTTCTCTCTACCTATTTTCCATATGTCAAAAACCGATCTGTGTGTTTTTTTTTTAAATTTTTTAAGCTAAGTTCACCCTTCCCAAATACATCAACCCACCTGCACCCTACTTAACTGCATTCTGGAGTGGCGGCAGAACGTAGGCAGACATGTTTGGTTGTGTAATTTCTGTTCCCATGTCACAAAGCATTGACTGATGACAAGGTAAAAGTAAAGTTCACTCTGGAGAACCACATTCGATTCAGTGTATTTAATTTAAACACAACATGTTTAGGTGCTAGTACCCGATGAAGGACATGTCTGTCCGAAACATGTTGTGTTTAAATAAAATACACTGAATCGAATGTGGTTCTCCAGAGTGAACTTTACTTTTACCTTGGATATATTGTGGCTTGGACGGTGCCACTGACTCTGTTGTGCAGAACCTTGATACATTTGGAGTGAGGGACCACCCGACATTCAATAGAATTACCTGTTGACTGATGACAAAGAGCACAAGCAGTGGGCCAGGACCACGGATCTAGTCGAATCCATGTCTGTCAAATAAATTCGCCCATCACTATTCAACAGCTAACTCCTTAGCCAGCTGCTAAGTATTCGTCTCTGCAAACAAATATATTTATGTGGGTTCTGATGAAGCATTTGCTTGGCTTATACTTCGAGCTACTTGTATTGGCACTGGCTTATAAGGATAAGCAAAAAGCAACTGTCCATCTTCTCACAGCATCTTAGTCAAACGCAGCCCTGCTGAAATTGGTACATCTAATTAGGTGTCATCAGGACTATATATAGGATTGCAGTTCTTTGCCTGAGCAAACAGGTTAGAGCTTTCCTGAAAATTAACAATTTTTTATTGGCTTGGCTGACCCTTTTCTATGAATTTGTCTTACCTTGTGTGCCCCAGTATGTCTGCCTTCTAGTCGTGTTTCCTTAAACCAGTACTGCCTACTTTTCAGCTTGCAGGCTGCAGGTTCTGCTGTGTTATTAGTGTCAACTAATCACTTGCCTTTTTTCTCTTTTTTTACAAAGTCTCTCCTGTATGTGCCAGGTACTGATACGTTGCTGCTCATTGGGTTTAAATCATTGTTGCCCCTTACAGACATATTTATCTTGTAACTAGCAGGAGTATAGATTTTGTCTGTATTCTGTGTACTTTATTTTCTATTTAATATGGATATTAGTGTGTTAGTTGATGTGTTTTAGTCAATATTCTTTGGGACCACTGAAAATTAGAATGTAATGAGGGAAGATATGCAAAAAGAGAACATTCATCAAATGTTGCATTTAATGATCTTTATTAAGAACATATTAATCCATTATAACAGCAATACATCTGCAGATCTCAAAACCACAAATTGCACAACACACATATGCCATACATAGCAATCAATATTTTCTACTTTATACTAGGGTAAATACATTTTCCATCTGGCATTTGGAAAGAGCAAGATTGAAGGAGATTTTGCATTTATTTGGCATGCTGACATGTCAGCTAAATACAGAAGCCTCCTGGGGCTGCCTGCGGGGAGCTTATTTCAGTAAAAGCTGTTGGAGATTTTTGCCACATGCTGTGGGTTCTGTAGGAAATATATCTTAACATATGGTAACAGTGTTATAATTTTATCTGCAGGCAGGTAATGGGTGATAAAATATCCCTGCACAGTGATAAAATGCTCAACCTTTCTGCATGGCACTTGATAGGTAAAAAAAGCCAATACTTATAAAAAAAAGGAATGTTTTTTTACCCTTTGCATAAAATATTCACTACTTCACTGGGTAAAGTGAACACACACATAAACATGCACAATGTAAACTAGAACATTGTTTATATTAGATTTAAAGGGGAATGTCACCTTTTCTTTAAAATGTTATACACTGGCCTATTCTTATCAAGCTTTTAACACAAGTGTAACTATGTCCAAAAATAACTAACATTATTAATATTTATGTATATATGTGTATGTAGTATTGTATTTACGACAGCCCAGATCTCCGATTAGAATCCTAGTTAGTGACCTCACCAATGAGTCACTCCTATCTAAAATTTTATTTGGTTAAAAAATGAATGCAAGCTATAGTTTTTTTTTTTTTAAAACTGCGGTGTCTGTATTTGTATCATACCAAATAAACCTTACAGTGGATTGTTCGTCCCACTCTCAGTTAAAAGGCCAAGTGCCCAGAGAGAACATTATGTTCTAACCGAGAGTTTGTTTGTGTTTGCTTTCTGGCCCTGTAGAATTAAGTACATTGAGTGCATTAGCATTTCCTCTCTACCAACATAAATCTGTGGTTCTTCCTATAACTAGATTACATCTATGCAATTATGGATGTGCATCCTGTGTTGGGAGCAAAATAAACATTTTAGATAAAGAAAACAGCTGACTACAAACAGACACTGCATTGATGTTATTATTAATTCTGATACTGTTTATGTCATTCACAAAATGTGGTACAGAAGGAACATTTTTATCCAATTTCAACGGATCAATGAGGAATTGTTATTTTATAAAGCAATGCATATTTTTATGTTACATTGTATAATGAAATAACAGCATGTAAAGAGGTGAAATGATCTAGATTCCATAATATGATTGCTATTATGGCTATGCTATTATGCAAATTATGTACGTGATGCATGTGCATTTTGTTGCAGGACTGGGTATAACGCAGAGGGAAGAGGAGTAGTTATATCAGTAGATATCACCCCCCACCCTCTCTGACACCTGCATTGCTAAGTGTACATATGAGAATAGCACTCAATAGTAAAATCCATGTCCCTCTATGACTCCTTCAGTTACACTGAGAAAAAATAGCTTAACTAAAAGCAGTTCCATCATGAAGTTCTTGCTTTTTCTGAAAGCACAGGATTAGGCATAATAACTTGAGATGGCTGCTTACACACCAATATTACAGATAAAAGAGAAAATATTTGTCTCCTCTGGGATTCTCAGCCTTACTTATAAAATGCTCAACCAACCATCTCCACATAATAAAAAACATCCCAATATGCTTAAGTGGGAAAAAGATTTTAATGCAATGCTTTCAATTCAACAGTGATCACATTGTAGCTTAATGGTAAATCGATGAAGCACTTGTGTAACCATTAGTGAAACTTTGATAAAAATATTGCATAGAACATATTGAGTTCAGGCTAGATTGCCTAAGCTATACCCTGTTTGTGATCAGCATTGTTTTAGGGGTTGTAAAGAAAGGGGAACTATGGCCTATATCTGGTGGGATTGTAAAATTGTATCCAGATATAGGGACTCAATAAAACAGCTTATTTATATAGAATATTGCATGGTCATAAAGGTAAAGACCCTTTGTTTTTTGGTACAAAAAATAAAATGTTTGTTGGTTCAGGAATAAAATCTTATATGGTAGAGTGAAAATAAAAACAACACCAAAAAATCATGACAGAATATATAGGCAAAAGAGGGGCTCTCCCGTGGGTCTCTAATAATCAGTTAGACATGCCTAATTTAGCATTAAACCAATAGCACATATCTAAAACACATATAGAAAGTTCAAGGTTTCCAGGAAAAAAAAAACAGTGTCTAGAGTACATGTATTTCTCAGAAAGATCAATAACGTATGCCGTTAGCAACAAAACTGTCAAAACAGGCTTAGCGCATCGGTGAAAAAAAATGGCCAAGAAACAAAGGGATTAAAGATATTTATACTCATTTTATTTATAAAACACGACATAAATGCTGCTTGTCATAAAGCTTTTTTTTTACTTGCCCCATACATGCATACAGGAGAATACAATCTACGATATCATTATCATATAAAAGTCACTGTTTACTCTAGGTTGATAAAAGTAGACCAGACAAGGAAGGATTCAGAATGGCCAGAAACAAGGTAGAAGGTCAGGAGCCAGAAATCAGCAGTAATATAGAGCAATAATAGAGCAACCCCGAAACGTAGACCTTTACTGTAACAAACAGAACAAACCCCTTATTCCCTTTATGCCTTCAACATGGAGCAACATGGAGCAACATGGAGCAACATGGAGCAACATGGAGCAACTAGCAGCTATAATACAAACATGTGAGACGACCAAGGGATCGAAGAGGGCAGGTTTTAAGTGGGATTTTAAGCAGATGATATTTTATTGACAGATCCTTCACATACCAGGGAAACTCTTGGAGGGCCAAGGTGTCAGTGGGCCCTCATGCTGCAAAACATTTGGCCTGTTTCATGGCCATTCCCTATTTCTATAAGAACAAAAGAATAATAGATTATAGTATGTAGGCTCTGAATAGGCCGGTTATTGCAAAGTTATGCTAACTGCTTACAGACAATGCAAACTTACAATGAAAAGTGTAAATGGGGAAGAATTTATTGTCAGGAACTCTCGGGACCTGTTATCTAATAATTGATACTATTCCTGGTTAAACTACAGAATGCTGTATAGTTTTAGGCATTTTGGCAGATCAAGTTACTGTCTTTTCTCCCTGTATCAGTTTTCCATGGCTAACATCAGCCACTGTTTTGATTCAGCTGCATAAAGTTCTTGTTGCTCCCTTTTCCTCATATTTGTAATTCCTAGTATTGACCCCTGGCCTGTTTCTTGCACTTGTTTTTTTGCCTCTTGCCCTGAGCTTGTGCATGTTTCAAGATTTTGTCTGTCTGCCACCTGCTGGACTATTTTCCTGTCTCCTCTTGCCTGTTCATGAACTTGCATCTCTGCCCACTCTTTGTACCAAATTTCTGCCATTGTATTTCATTAATAAATCTTGCTCGAACTGCACATTGTCTCCATTATCATTAATTCATGCCAATGTTTGCTTGTGATTGCACAGCCTGTATGCTCTTACCTGCCAGTTCAGCTAGCCGCTTGGACCCTTAGTTATGTGCAGAAGGATTGGTGTTGCATAGACTCTGTATAGGACACTGTTCCAGTACAGCCTAAGGTTTATTCTTCCAGTATGGGTTGCCATTTGATATCAGCATAACTGAATGATATAAAAACTATGTGTACATCTATGGACCTATAATTAGCTTTGTGAGCCAAAAAAATAATTAGAGTATTTTTACGCATTCAGAATGATATTTTTAGCTTTTCTTTGTTAGTTTATTTTTTAATAATACTGTACGTCTATTTATCGCCATTGTAATAAAAAATCAGGAGCTGTATACACCAGTTGTGATCTGGCTAGTGATGGGTGAATTTGTCCCGTCTCGCTTCGCCACGAATTTCGCGAATTTCCCGCGAAATTCGCAAAAACAGGTGAAAAATCTTCAAAACGACAATTTTGATGCGGCGACTATTCAATGGCGTCAAAGTTGCCGCTGGCGCACATTAAAGTCAATGGACGTTCGTTAATGGACGCCGGCGCCTCAATAAATTCGCCCATCACTAGATGTGGGTGCTTAACCCATTTATTCAGCAGTTTGCTACAGTATATCAACATTTTGGAGGTCTCCACCTACCTTTGTCAGTATCTGCCATCCAGGAAATGCACCATCTAAGAAATACAAACAAGTTAATATGAAGAGTGCAGGTGAATTGGTGAAGTACTCTACAATTATTATGGGCATTGCAACAAAGCAGCTGAATACCAAATACTTGACAATGGGTTTCATATGTGTGGTAAATGATATAATCCTGCTGCTGTAATATTTTAATATACCATTTTCCTTCATAAAATGTAGAATAAGGCTATACTGTTCTAATGTTTCAGAATTTCAGGCAGGATTATACGAACTGGCACTTGGACCTTTTACTGTATGCGGAATAGTTTTTCCCTATAATCTGTCACCAATTAAAAAATGTATATACATTCTGAAGGCTAGATTTTCATTACTCAGGATATTTATTGTACTTTTTAGTGTGTATTATAGGATACTCAGACCTAATAGCAGGTTTTAAAAAGAGGAGTAGAAGAATGTTTCGATGAGCAACTAATCAATCATATTGAACAAGACTGGCATGCTGTTTTTTGGAATTGTACCAGCTGGAGTGTGGAATCCATTGAGATCTAATATTAAGACTAAATTGCCTTCTTAATTAAAAGAACTGCAATAAATTATCCAAATTCTTCCTTCAAATGAAGTTATACCTGAGGGCTCAGTTTTGATGCTTGGTGAAAGAGATTAAGTTTATCCGATTATAAGATATGTATTTTCATGCAGATTAATTAAAAATCTAAGAGCATTACAGAGAAAAGGGAAAGAGTTTAGGCAGAACAATTGCCTCATTTCCATACGATTAAGTAAGAGGCACTGTAATAAAAACCCCATTAGACGACAAGAGCTCTTCAAAAGAGTATAAGAAAATAACAAAATGATCGGGTTGAGAAATACTGTAGAAAACAGTTGCAAATAGATTTAAATATAATGGACCAATAAATTATTGTGGTGATATTATGGCTGTCAACCAATCTACTAAAATGCTTAAGGTGACTATACATGTCCAGATTTGGTCAGATTTTGCTTATCTTGACATGTACAGTATGTCACTTCTTGGGGGGTAGTCATGCTATCAAAACGGATTTCACCTGCCAGTGCACCTGTCTTCTTCTTGGCAAGTATACTGTACAGTGGTTTAAGCAGAAGTGAGTGGAGCTGCTGCCCTTCTGGCTTTTTTGTCAGATCTATCTTATCTTGAAATAGCAGAAAAGTGCTATGTGTTCTGCCCACTCTTAACCATTTGGTCAGATACCTGATTGGTTCAAAATTATAAGGCCACTTTTATAATATACAAAATGTGCCCTATAGCGGTGGTTTAAATGTTACGTCTTGATTTGCAGAAACACTACAGGGCAGATTTATCAAACTGTTAAATTAAAACTCATCATAAAAAAACTCACTTAATTGCAGCATTTAGATTGTAAGCTCATTACAGAGCAGGGACCTCCATCCTTTTGTCTCCTTGACACTAAGCACTTTATTGTAACTATACTTTTCAGTAACGTAACTAGAGGGGGGCGGGCCCTGGTGCGTGACGCGCAGCCGGGCCCCGCCCCCCCTCCATACAGCCCGCATGTTCAGCAGTGCGCGGACTGCCGGGGGGCCCCTGAGGGGTGCAGGCCCTGGCCCGCTCGCACCCCTGCTCCCCCGGTAGTTCCGCCACTGATACTTCTTAATTATTTGTATTGTATTTTGTTATTCATTTTATTTATTATTGCAAAAAAAACCTGTTTATTTCAATATTTTATTGTTCCGCTGTACAGTGTTTTGCTCTCAATGAGCGCTATACAATACATACATATGTACCACTTTCGATTTATTCCTTTGGGATTTTTAGAAGTGTATTTATGAATGGGTGAAAGTTAGAGGTCCCCATTTGATAAAAAGGCTTTTAAAAATTCCACAGGAGTGAATAGAAAGTGGGAGTTTTTCTATGGTGAGCTCTCATTTCACACTTTGGTAAATTTGCCCCTAACTGTAAAGCTGAATTTGGAAATGCACATATTTACTTAAGCAAAATTGTGTACTTGAACTACACTTTTTAGTAGCAAAGTGGTTATCTGAAATCACCTCTGTCAGACGCAGATGCAATACAAATATTTCCTAATCTACCACCATGTTTAAATGTACAGTATCAGTGTTGTCACGAAAATAGAAATATAAGTTACCCAAATTTATATCTTCAACAGATACTCTGCTATACTGCTCCAATGTGAAATTCTCATGTTGCCATATCCAGTTAAAATATCCTCCATGTTTACTAATGTATAATAGTGATGGAAGAATCAGTCCCGTTTTGCTTCACCGAAAAATCTGCGAAACGGCGAAAAAATTTGCAAAAAGCATTGAAGTCAACAGGCGTCAATTTTTTTTGTTGCAGCAAGTTTTTGCCGCAGTTCTGCGAAAACATAAGCAGAAAATAAAAAAACTAGCAAAACATTCTCGGGCGGCAAAACGCGAGAATTTGTTGCAAATCCATGCTTGGCGTATAAATTGGCCCATCATTACTGTATATGTACAGTGTAAGAATATTTTTAATCACATAGTTCTACTTATGTCCGCAGCACTGTAGAGCAGAACAATAAATTGGTAGAACCCAACAGCAAATACAAATAAATACACACAGTTACATTTATTTAAGTACCGATATATTCTATATACTTATACAATAAATTGAGGAAATTGCACACAGTTTGAAAGAAACAATGCAAATACAAGCAATCATACAATAACAAATGAATGAGCTCAGAGCACCCTGCTAAAAAAAAAATGAACCCAAGACACCACAGTGCAGATCTACTAAAAGTAGAATATTTTTGGCCAGCTCAGGTTCTAAAAAGTAGATTATTTTTGCCCAGCTCAGTCTAGACAAAATTTGTGTTTTTTATTGGAGACTGATTATTTTTTCATACTATCTAAAATTTAGCCTCATTTACAAATCCCATCTGTGCAAGGCTGCTGTTGCATTTTACTCACTCATAGTGATGGGTGGCGAATTCCCGCGATTCGCCGCCAGCAAATAAATTCGCTAAATCGCCGGTGTCCGGACGTCGGAGCAATTTTGCCAAAAACGGACGCCAGCATCCAAAAAAAGGACACCAGAGTCAAAAACAGACGCCGGTGCCATTTCACAAATTTTTCGCCATTTCGTGAATTTCGCAGGAGATTCGCAATTTTTTTGGCGAAACGAAACACCCCAAATTCGCCCATCACTACTCACTCAGACTAGTAATGCTAATTCTGGAGAAGGTTGCTTATACAGGTATGGAACCAGTTATCCAGAATGCTCTGGGCCTGAGGTTTTCTGGATAAGGGATGTTTTTGTAATTCGGATCCCCTACGTCTACTAGAAATCATTGAAACATGAATTAGACACAATAGGATTGTTTTTTCCCTCCAGTATGGATTAATTATGTTGCGTCTACACCTGGGAGAGAAAGCAGCTCGCAGATCTCTATACCTTCAGTCAGTAGTGTAAGATGAACCTCACAACCAAGCTCTACATGAAGCACTACAAGTCCTGGCTAAAGATGACAGCTATTTCTTAGGTAATTATTTACATCAGGAAGTTATTTTAAAAAGAAGGAAAGTGCCAGGTTGAAGAGTTCTTCCACTTGATTAAATTAGTGGTCGTTCCTGGGGAATTCTGATTTTATTTCAGATGTCTTTGTGGGCACTGCCCTTTTTGCTAATCTCCTACTACAGGTATGGGATCTGTTATCCAGAATACTCAGGACCTGGGGTTTCTCTGGATAAAATACTCGGGATCTGGGTTTTCTGGATAAGGGATCTTTCTGTATTTTTGATCTCCATACCTTAAAACGGTGGTTTATCTTTAAGTTGACTTAGTATGTTATAGAACAGGCAATTCTAAGCAACTTTTCAATTGCTCTTATTTTTTTAATAGTTTTTTAACAATTCTTTCCACCCTTCAAATGGGGATCACTGATCCCATCTAAAAAAACTAATTGTAATGTTACATTGTAATTATTGCTTTTTATTACTCATCTTTTTATTCAGGCCTCTCCTATTCATATTCCAGTCTCTTATTCAATTAAATGCATGTTTACTAGTATAACTTGGACCCGAGCAATCAGATTGCTGAAATTGCAAACTGGAGAGCTGCTGAATAAAAAGATAAATAACTCAAAAACCACAAATAATAAAAAATGAAAACCAATTGCAAATTGTCTCAGAATATAACTCTATACATCATACTAAAAAGATAATTTATTTAAAGGGGTGGTTCATCTTTGAGATAACTTTTAGTATGATATAGAGAGTGATGTTCTGAGACAATTTGCAATTGGTTTTCATTTTTTATTTTTTGGGGGTTTTGAGTTATTTAGCTTTTTATTCAGCAGCTCTTCAATTTGCATTTCAAGCAATTGGGTTGCTTAGGGTGCAAATTCCCCTAGCAACCATGCACTGATTTGAATAAGAGACTGGAATATGAATAGGAGAGGCCTGAATAGAAGGATCAGTAATAAAAAGTAACAATAACAATACATTTGTAGCGTTTCAGAGCATTTGTTTTTTAGAAGGGAGTCAGCGACGCTCATTTGAAAGCTGCAAAGAGTCTGAAAGAAAAAGGCAAATAACTATAAAAATATAAAAAATAAATAATGAAAACCAATTGAAAAGTTGCTGAGCATTGGCCGTTCTATAACATATTAAAAGTTCTTTAACATACTATAAGTTGCCTAAAAGATGAACAATTCCTTTAATTCCTTTAAATCTATTAACAATTCCTTGAAATCTATTGTTTTACCTCCAAGGATTAATAATTACATCTTACTTGGGATCAAGTACAAGCTTCTGTTTTATTATTACAGAGATAAAGGAAATCATTTTGAAAAATTTTAATTATTTGATTAAAAATGAAGTCTATGGGAGGTCCCGTAATTCTGAGATTTCTGGATAACGAGTTCCTGGACAATGGATCCCATACTTGTACCATTTCAGTCTCCTGTGGTGAAAAATCTATTCTATTCCCTAAGTTCCATAGGCACAGCTGTAATGCCAGCCATCTCTGAGGCTTTGCTATGTTATTTTATGTATTTCCAGATATCATTTTCATATGTAATGTACTGAGTAGCATCTGTGCTGGGAATAAAGCTGAAGTCTTTTAAGAGAGGTCTTTTTTAAAGAAAATGTAGGATACCCCACCCTCTTTTACTATATTCTTTCAAAAATGGCTGCCTTGAATATTCCATGTTCTTCTATATCCTGCATTATTGTATCTACATCCCGGCTGTACACTGCCTCAGAGATTGCAACTTTTAATAACACTAAAATAACCATAGCGTCTTATGTACTACACATTTGGAACATTTTTGCTATTAAATTTGCTGTTGCCTGGCAACTTAGACAAGGTTTTATTTTGCATAAGGATGTCACGACACACTGCTGTGCTGTCAAGAGCAGTAGGTTCCAGAGATATTTATTGTATTTTATCATAAGGCTCAATTAGCAAGACCTCTTTTCTGCTCTAATTTCTAATATGCTTCTTACTTGACTCTCAGACTAACCATTTAAATGAGTGATTTATCAAAAATATAACCTTGGGTCCATTTTGTGTTACTTGTTACGTATGACCTATTGTGCAACTGGAAAGTAGTAACTTTAAGAGAAAACTTTTTTGCACACTATTGTTGTTTTGATTGATTTTAATACAGGAAAGTTTTAAAAGAAAGTGAAAAAACACTGCTTTCACCATAACAGTGATAAAAGGTGCGAGAAACACTCCACGTGACATAGAGAGAGATGGGGCATTTGCTCTTACCACAAGCAGTTCTGTATCCAAAGCAAAACATCTCTTTTAAATTAAAGTTTTTTAAAGGATCAGCAATAGAAATTTAAATATATATATATATATATATATATATATATATATATATATATATATATATATATATATATATATATCCAAGAAGATCAGCACACCAACATCTCTTATTAGTAATTAGTGATTCCAACGTTTTCGATCCACATTTGGATCTTTATCAAGGAATATATAGAGTCATTGGAGTTCACTGGGGATCAGTGGCGTAACTACCGGGGGAGCAGGGGATGCGATTGGGCCAGGGCCCGCACCCCCTCAGGGCCCCCCGGCAGCTAGCATGCCACTGACTCCGGCAACAGAAAATGGCGTACGGAGGGGGGCGGGGGCCCGGCTGCACTTCCCGTGCCAGGGCCCGCCCCCCTCTAGTTACATTACTGCTAGGGATCATGTATTTTTCCCCTGGGCTCAAAAGTTTTAGAGCACTAAGCGTTGCAATAGTCTGACCCTAAGTGCTCATATAACATCCACATCCATTCAGTTGAAATGAATAAGACACTTGGATGAGAGGTGAAATATTTTCAAGAATATTCAAGACTTAATTCTGCCAGATACTGGCACTTGCACCCCAAGGAATGCTGCACTCTGCACCTACCACCTGAGCAAATAAAGCCAGTGCCCCATTGGAGAATGCACTTTTTTTTCAATATCTAATGTGAAAGAATATCTGAATGAATGATACATTTGGCAGCATATTTTACATGTAAAATGACCCAGATAATTACTGTGTCCTCACTTCTTATTGAGTTAACATTCTGAACTGTAAAAAGGTAAAACACACTATAAAGGATATATGAGAGACATGAAATAAAATACTTGAATGGAAGACAATATGTAAATAATTTTTCCTTTGAACAAATGATACTTTCTCCTCACGTTTCATATAGCTTTTGCAAGCCTACAAGAAAAAACAAAAATCTGTAGCAGCCCATATGCCAGTGTAGAAAAGATTTAGCATTTTATAATTTGCTGTAACTTCTTCTGAAAAAGTTATTATTTTTGCTCCAATAAAATTCACCACCTTTCAGCAGGTTGATTACGTGTTAAGCATAATTACAATTTACAATGTATAGACTCTCTAATGAAGAATATTACATTGTGAAATGTACATTTTGTTCTAATTTATGCAATTATTTCAGTTTATGACTTTTATTACATTTCTGCAATGTACTTTAAAGTTGCTTAGGCGTTATATTTATGGCAAGATAATGCAAGAAGAAGAAGAAGCCCTTGGGTCTTATTAGTTGGTTAACTTAAGGCTGCTGATAAGCTGAATATGCCACACTGAGAGGTTTAAGTTGTTAGTGGTAGCAGTGTGTCACTTTTTTTTATAAAAGCAAAATATGGCATCAATTATCCGGAAACCCAGAAAGCTCCTAATTACGTGATCTCCCATCGACTACATTTTATCTGAATTTTTAAATTTGTTTTCTGTAATAATAAAACAGTACCTTGTACTTGATCCAAACTAAGATATTATTAATCCTTATTGGAAGCAAAACCAGTCTATTGGATTTATTTAATAATGATCATTCGCTGAGCGAAAATTCGCCTGGCGAAAGGACGCAAAACTTTGTAAGTGATGTACTCTAACTCTAGCGAATTGTCCTCTATGCCTTTTAGTAAATTGGCGATGTCCCTGCGAAGTGTGTTTTGACGAATTTCCGCTAGCGACGGCAACTGCGCCATTTAGTAAATTTCCCCCAAGTATGAAGATCCAAATTACAGAGAGATCCATTATCCACAAAACCTCAGGTCCCTAGCATTCTGGATAAGAGGCCCCATACCTGTACTGCAACTACTGTAACGACTTTCAGACTGATGATGAAACATTTAAAACAAACAGGGGTTTAGCATTGCTCCTTTTATAGTATTATAGCACCTATTGGGTCAGATTTACTAGCAAAAAGCACCAAAAAGACAATCCACAAAGACATTACCAATTTACTAACAGGTGTATAGCATGATCCGCTAGCGAACGAGCTCAGCTCTAACAAAGTTTTGCACCCTATCGCCAGGTGAATTTTCACAGGTGAACAATCTTTACTCTGCAAATTCACTAAAATGCAAATTTTCCAGTACGTTATCCCTTTTGCCAAAGTCTGCTTGACCAGGTTATACCTGGCAAACTGATATGATGAAGCTACACCCTCATTAATCTTATGTCAGTGACATCATATCTTGTATCCCGAAAAGTCATTAAAAAAAGACAAAACACTGACGTTTTTTCATATTTTAAAGTGGGATTATGTTTAAAAGTTGGGACTGTTAAAATTATATTTTTTAATTATTTGTTTTAACTATTTGAAGGTCATGCCACATTTGTTTTAGGGTGGGCTCATTTCTAGGACAATAGAGGATCTCTTTAGTCTTTATTTTTCTTCCTTTGGCATTTTTAATAACGGCCAATTTTTAATAAGTGGCCACTTCAAGCAATTTCCCCAACATCTCTAATAAAGATATATATATAACCTTTATGTACCCACCCTATTCAAATAAGTAAGTTTCGTTGGGCAGAAATTAACGCTAGCGAAAGTTCGATATGAAATGCTCTCTCTGACAAAGTGCCAATGTTCGCCTGCCGATATGTAACTTTGCATTTTGATGAATTAGCATATGCGCTGTGAATTAACGTCTGACGAAGTTGCGCGAAGTGTGGTGGAGCCTTCCGAGGTGAAAATACGCTATTTCAGAAAATTCCTTCATTGAGTGGTGTTAAAGAAGTCCTGTTTAAAATTCATCTAAAACCGTTATAAATCAATATCATGTTGCTGTGGCAAATAAAAGAATTATGCATTGCTGTAGAGACAAAAGTAATTGGGCTTCCATAGATCTACCTTACATGCTGTGAAGGTGCTTGCTCTTCTTTTGCATTTAATGATTTAATGTATAAATTAGCCTTGGTCATGATAAAAATCTATTTCCTGCTGGGGTGAAGCATCACTGCTGTCAGAAAACATCCGTGCTCCCTTTCAGATGAGTGCATATCCAGCATGGATATTATATGGAACATCCTGACATTTACAGTAGAAGTAACATACATGACCTATGCTGTGATAGAGATTTCTATCAACAAAACATTTGATATACAGCAAGATGCAGAACCCATAAGGGATCAAAGTGCTAAAATGAAATATGTTTAAATGGACATAATCACAGCCAGTTACGCATGTCTAGATCTTGTCTTTGTGAATAAAATAAAACACTTTGTTCAGAAGAAATTGCCCCATGAAAGCATACAGTCATTCCACCAATTTTTATAACATTTCACACAGCGTCTGCCACATACAATATACAGTATTCAAATGCTAATATGTAGATGTGTCGATAGAAACAATGTAAATAGCTTTAGGAGCAAGTGAAATTAAATCCAACTTAAATATGGTAGGCTTTCCCATTCTTTTCATGAATATGTTCTTAGTTCGGCTCTTTGTTGTTCTTGTGAATATATGTCTGATTAAATATATATATATATATATATATATATATATTTATATATATATATATATATATATATATATATATATATATATATATATATATATATATATATATATATATATATATATATATATATATATATATAAAGAGCATAACCTGCTATCGCTTAGGTTTTCAAGCATAATGCATTGTCGGCATCTATGACTGCACTGCCCAGCCATAAGTATACCTAAGTACTCAGAATCCTTCTTGCGTGGTATGGTGCCAGAGATTTCATTGATAGCAGATTGCATTTCCAGTTGTGTTCTATTATTTTAAAGTGTATAGTTACCATATCGGGCTGACAATTACATACCAGCAAGTCTGAAACTTGCACGGTTATCTTAGAGTTTGTCACAAAATTGCATTCCTTCCTTTTTACACAGGCAATCATTTATTACCCATAACCTAATTTATTAAAAGCTTGATGGATACCACTTGCTATGCAACTTAATGACCTTCATTATTTTTAAACTTGATGCTGTGTTGGGTTATGTCACCCAGTGATATATACTGTAAGTAGTTTCCTTTCCAATGGGGTATCGCAAAATACACTAGAATTAAATGTAACTTTCCCATAGGAGAATCAGTATCACATAACCCTTAAACAAAGCAGGTCACAATTACATAATCTTCCACCCCTGGTGATGCATAGCTGTGCTAGTACCTGCTCGGGAGCTTCAGACACTTTGACTGGGGGCTAGCATTAGTGTGTTCCATCTCTCTGACAATACTTAAGCTTTAAGGAGGTCAGTTATAATGAGGTTGCTTTTCCAGTGAAAGGGATTATACTGACATGTATGAACTGACCATACTCAATTAATGAGTGAATCAGGAGCCTGTGAATGAGAAAAAAAACATATGGATTCCCCTATTAGTATCTGTTTGGACTTGATTGGGTATTGCCTGGGAAAGCAGGAAAAAATATTAAAAACGGGGACAAATTGGCCAGATAGGCTTCATTTCCTAACATATGGCACATAAACTATACCGTGGGCACATGTGTAGGGCAATATAACAACTCTAGTTTATTTTATTAAGGTTCCCTGGGCTTTTGTAGTGTAATGTATTTGCTGCATATACGTCCATTCAACTTCCCGCTGTATGCAAAATTAGGCAACGATAGTGCAACTTCGCTTCATTTGCCGCAGTAATGCCTACGCAACATCACCAGCGTTCGGCGCCTGGACGCAACTTCAGATTTTAGTGAATCAGCATTGTCCTGGCAAATCTACACCTGGTGAAGTGTTGCACTATCAGGGAAGCCGTCACTGGTGTTATCTGGTGGGCCACTGGCATCCCAGTCCAACTCTACCAGGAATATGTTTTATCTAAAATTCTACTAAACACAATACTGCATTGGTACATTCCTTAGGACTACAAATATATTTTATATATTATATTCTTCTGGATCCCCCATCTTGATATTCAATTATTTTGCCCCAGGTGTTAGAATCTGCTTTTATCCCTCCCAGGAGTGACATAGTTAATGATATCAGTCCTGCTGGCCAATCATGCCGGGGAAGGCTTTTTTAGCTACCTGCTGATGTCCACATGCTGCCAGAATAAACAAGTTTCTTAAACAGTTAGAGTAAGTGTTTCTGGTTCCTGATTTTTGCATTCCTTTGTTTAACACATTCACTGATTAGTAGATTCAGTCTGACAAATGTTTCTTGATTTGGTATCTCCTTGAAAATCTTTTTGGTTGTTGAATTCATCCTTCCTGCCAATTCCGCATTCCTTCCTTTGAGTAGAAGTCTGGAGGAACTGGGTGATAGCTAATTGTATATTTAGCTTTTTAGTGAGGCTGAGGTTATTTTGCCACTTGAGCTGATGTTATTTAGTCACCTGAGTGTCACCTGCCTGTATCATTCTTAGCTCTTTGCTTGTTGCCAAAGTGTTTTCTTTACTTAAAGCTTGCAAAGTCACTCAAGTTTCTTTAAGGGGGGCATCATTTCTCCTTGACCAGCTACTGGAATGCAACCATAAGTTACTACATAACACCAGAGCACTAGAATAAAGCCCTAAATTTCTACTGCTTTCTCTATTTTAAATGTTAATACGTTTTTCAGTTATCAGTAATGTAGCCAATTTAGCAACACAATAGGAAAAAAAAGAGAGAGGGGGAGAGTGAATGCACTCATGGACTTTACATTTTTACAAGCATTACTTAGAGATTACTGATATGCCTAAATAGTCTTCATTTTAGTTATTTCTGATCTTTAAAAACGATTAATTAAATATACTAAAAAAGTCCACCTTGTTAAAGTATTATAGGCTGGTGCCACACTGGCCTGTTTCTTGGCCTCTATATACTGTAAGTGCAGGTTGAGAGACAGCCCTGCCTCAGCCTGGGTGCAGACACATGGAGTGAACATGCATTCCAAAATCCGCTCCATGTGTCTGCACCCAGAATGAGGCAATGTCTGTCAGTGCTTTCAAAGATTAAAGGGATACTGTCATGGGAAAACATTTTTCAAAATGCATCAGTTAATAGTGCTTCTCCAGCAGAATTCTGCACTGAAATCTGTTTTTCAAAAGAGCAAACTTTTTTTTTTTATATTTAATTTTGAAATCTGACACGGGGCTAGACATATTGTCAGTTTCCCAGCTGCCCCAGTCATGTGACTTGTGCGCTGATAAACTTCAGTCACTCTTTACATTGAGTAGAAGAAACAATAGCCTGTCAGAAAGCAGTTCCATAATGCAGCACTGACTCTTTCTGAAAGCACACGCCCAGCCAAAATGACCTGTGATGGCTGCCTATACACCAATATTACAACAAAAAAATATATATTTGTTGGTTCAGGAATGACATTTTACATGGTAGAGTGAATTGTTTGCAGTGTAATTTAGAAATAAAAACTACACCATAAAAATCATGACAGAATCCCTTTAAATACTGTCTCCATATACACCCTTTAGTACTGTACTGAATGCAACAGAAAGAAATTCCCAGACAAATGTCTTGCCGGGAAATGGGATACTAAAAACAATTGTGTAACCAGATATGCATAAAGCACAAACTATTCAAAAGTATATGTTTTTGGCCTGTGCTTTAGGGAATTTTGATATCTAAAAAAGAGCCAGCGCCACAAGGCACGGGAACAGACCAACAAATATATTGGGTAATATTGCTTTAAAAATAGCTTTCTGTGCTCAAAAAGATTGATTAACTCTACCACTTATGTGTTAATCCCTTGTTGCTCTCACCATCACCATAGGCAATGTAAAGGAAGAAAGTTTTTAACTTTTCTTAAATGAACTATTTTTAGGTGTTTCAACTTGCATGTATAAATCTCATCGCATATTGCAGTCCGCCTTCTGATATGAACTTTAAAGCCTTTCCCCTCCAGCAGGTCCACATATTTCTTTTTCCTGGAAAATCTTTTTGAGCACAAAAAGTGGTGCTAGTTTTAAAGCAATATTTTTGACTGTTCCCGTGCCTTTGGCGCTGGCCCTTTTTTAGATATTGCGATTGGGCTTGAAGGGATACAAGTGCGAGCCGGATAAGGGTTGTTAACACAATTGAAGATTTTGGACACTATTTAGGGAATTTTGCACATAATTTTAAAAAATGTTAGCTAAGACATTTTATGAATATCCTGTGTGGTGTCATGCACAAGTTTGTCGCCATTTTAGAGATTATGTAATAAAGGATTGTCATGTGTGTACTTATATATTTAAAAACCTGCTTTAACAATAAATCATGCTTATTGTACATTAGAGGTACTACTATTAATGGATCCCATACCTGTGCTATATATATTAGAGTTGTTATCATAGACATTCAACTCAACCTAGCATAGTAAAACAAATACAGGAGCCCAAACAGAAAATCCTGTAAGAGTCTTGCTCGACATTAGTTTAGTATTGCAGAAGTAAATTGTAAAACAGCTGAAACCTTATAAAATCCTATTAAATGCTATTATACTTTTTGATAGAGGGTGCTTATAATTAATCTAGTGTACAGAAACAGCCCTATTATCATCTAAAGGGGTTAATGATGCTAAGAACAAAACCACTGCTTTCTTTGTACTCTCCTGGATGCTTCTCTACGGCAGTGCAAGGGATACTCATCACTTAATTAATCCTGTAAGAACAAGTAAGCTTGTAAGCACTACAAAACCTGTTGTATATTAAAGTGAAAGTTCTTATGGTTGCCTAATAAGCATCCAAGATCCAGCTGGGAGTCTGAAAGTGAGGACATCACAGGGAAAAAAAAAAGCTTTACTCTCTAATGAGGATCATATTCATCCTAGCAGTCTTTCCACTTTAATAATATAAGTATCTCTTCCATTGAACTGAGTTATCTTTCAAAGGACCTAGAAGGAAGCTGAGGGCCATCTCATATCTAAAAGGACAATAGTATCAACAGAAGGGATACACAGATCAAAGACACCGATGGATGGGTTGGCAAAATAATAAACACAAGTTAAAAGATAGAAAATAACATGCAATGCCACAGTGCAGAACTTATCAGCTAGAACAATTAATAAGGAAAACTAATAATGCATCACATCTGTTTCTTATAAAATTGAATATTCAAGGCTGTGCAGAATGTCTTTATTTCACTAAAGCAGATAACACAGCAAATAGACTTGTTTTACTCGAACAATAAGCATTTTAATGCTTGCAGGCATGACTTAGCATTCCAGGCACAGACCGCTCAATTTATGCAATAGGGGTTCTAATTACCCTACTCAAGCTTTGGGCAACCATTATTCTGTGCCGTCACCATTTAGTAATTCTCCATTTTGCTAGTAGAAGAACAGAAGTTCTCTAAATAAGATTGCATGACTTTTATCAGTTTGTTTTATGACTACTGTATGATTTATGAATGTAACATTCCATAAGGTTATGCTATATAACTATGTTATGCAGATTGCTGCTCTTATTCCAAATATTATGGTATCCTTTCATTTTCTTTGACCTGCAGAGCGTGGGATACAGTGTTTATGTATATAAATCATATTATATCCTTCAGGTAGCAAAAGCACTGTATCTGAGACATTCATGTCATACAAATTAAAATAAAATACCTTGACCTTTCTGTGCTGCATTATTTGGTTTAAGACCGTGAATCATTTTGATTCTGCAGGGCTCCAGGTGGTGTTGAACACGTTTTACCCTGCAATTCCTACAGATAATGCTGATCGAAACATTGCATTTTAGTTTAACAGCAGCTGGAAGATCAGATGTCGTATTAATATAACTCATTCTAAGTCAAGGAAGATAAATACTTTCAAGCCTTTTTTAATTGCTTTTTATTTTTGCTTTTATGAAATATGTGCGCTACCTGCCAGTTTTCTAATTTTATCCTATCAGTATATAGAAATCTCACAATTTTAATACAGAAAAGTACAAATTTTAGTTGCAGTTACCCTTACTTTAGGATTATGCCTATTGAATGAAAGCTTGTCATAAGCCAAAGGGGTTAATTCAGTGTTTATCTTAAACCAGTTAAATTTTTTCTATTTACTTTTTTTGAAATTTAAATTGTACAATGGGACTATGAATTTTCCACTATTCTAAGGCCAAAGAAGGTTGTTGCAAATGAACGTTATTAATGTATTAAGGGAAATAATCAAAATACATTACATGTGTAGCACTAAGGGTAAATGCAATGCTGTACTGCAGTCCTCCAGACTATATTTACATTTACCTGCCCTCCAGATGGAATTTCTGGGGATGTACCACTATCCCTAAGTCTGTACACTTTATTCCCTTTCTGTCAGGATTTCATTCTACTCTCCTCATTGGAGCATCAGGCTGCTCACTAACTACCCAAATCCTAACCACACTCCTAGAGTGAGCTGTATCAAAGTCTATCATCAGTTCACTATAGCTACATCTACTGAAGCCTACCTTCACCTCTGACTTTGAGTACTATCCACCTCCACCATCAGGTGGCACCAAAGCAACCAGAGGGCATGGTACCTTCCCCTTATAAAGACTATGAAAAAGAAAACAGCTTGCAAACAAGTCCAGTCCTGAGCTAAAATTAACCCAGGGAACCTTAACTATTTCACATCCCTGCACATGTTTGATTCTTTATAAGGTGGAATGATGTTGCTATACTGGTTATAAAACTCTTGTGCCATAATGGATAAATGAAACATTTTTCTGGAGGTGGCACCTTCTATAATACAGTGTATCTTTATGATAACTGAAACCTTTCCCAAATAGAGTTCTTATGAGCTGAAATTTTAGAAAGTATTTGTTTTTTTGGTTATGGTGCTGCCATTTAAAGAAGAATGCAACCCTAAATTTATCCCTTGTGCAGATTCAGGTATCGGAGTTCACGGACGCCATCTTCAGCCGCTTTGGTAATCTTTGAAATGAGACCGGCGATTTGCCAATTTTCATGCATGCGCAGTTGTCATGAAACAGAAAACTGCTCCAACTGCACATGCGCCACCACGCCAGTCTCATTGTGAAGATTCTGAAGAGAAGAAGATGCCGCCGTGAACTCCGATGCCTGCACGAGGGGTAAGTAAAAATTTAGGGGCATTTGCCCGGGGTAACACTTAGGATGGGGGGAGGAGGGAGGGGGTCTATGTAGGGTAGGGGTTTTTTAACTTTAGGGTTGAATTCTCCTTTAAATTCTTTAAACAGCAAGCGGACTTGACATATATTGTAACAATTATAAACAGTCAATAGCTTGTGTATAACTTGTAGAACAATTTCTAAAAGAAGTTTTATGTTTCTCAGTCCCAGTTGTACTAAATATTGTTCCATTATCTCACATAATCCTTCCCTCTCTCCCTATGTGCTGTCTGCAGTTTCTGTGCATATGTTTTCCTGTAATTCTTTATTTCTTACCATTTTCTTCCTCTTCTCAGATACTCTTGAGCCTTTTTTCTAATTGTAGTGCAAAAATGAGCACCTGCTATGTCTCCCCAGACCAGATTGCTAAAAGAGTTTCACTCTCACCAAAATGTCCATCCCTGCCTCTCTCAGTTGCTGCACCATCGCTGATAGAATAAGTGACTAGAGACAGCAGGAACTGGGAGTAACTGGAATTATAAAAATCATGAGAAATTGTTTTGATAAATAAAAGTAACGCATGCTTCTCTTCTTTAGTCATCAGCATTCTTAATGGCTTATATTAAGTTTATTGCTTTAGGTTTATTACCATGGAGATGAAAAAAGAAAAAAAGCCTCACTTTATATCAGCATTGCAGGTTCTGATGTAAAACAGAATGCCATGTTGCTGTTATTATCTCTATAGAAAGGTTGGATCTTGCAGATTTGATAGGCATAATGGAAAGCTGGAAGCATGTACCAATATAATGGGATAAAAATATATGCTATATAGTGACTGATGCGGTTCGTCCTTTAAAAAAAAGGCAAATAGATGAATAGCTTCCTGAATCCCTGTTTGGTACTTCTGCAAGAGGATGATAAGCGTATTGCTACAGTGAAATTATTTCTATGTTTCAGGCAGCTGTATACAGCATATTTGTTTTTAAGCAAGCTAATAGATCCATAGTATTACTAGTATGTTTCTAAATGTGTTCCTTTTCTATATGGATTGGGTGCTTGGTCCTGGGAAGGGCAATTCATTTATGCCAATAAAAGAGTTTAGAGAGCGATTATCACTGGTTAATCTTCAGTGGAGTGGTGTAGCTCATAAAGCATGTTCCCGATGTATCCAAAGGAGGCAGTTTTAAACTGTTAAAATGCTTGAAGCATTTTGTTCCATCTGGCAGTTAATCATAGACAATGCTCACATCACATCCAGTTCTCTCTAAAGGCCTACTAAGTCATTTAACTGGATAACGGCCAGGATGGAATTCCTACGGTAATCAAAAAACAAAAATATATACAGATCAACAAAATTTGGCGATTGTGGCAAAATAAAAGTTAAGTATACATTTTAATAAATACTGTATAACAATTTCATAGATAAGCATGTTCTTTATTAAATAGAGCTAGAGTATCAAGTTAACGCATACATTGTAAACTAATATAGTAACATTAGTGGGTACATAAAAATCATGTTTAAAGGATAGTTCATTATCAACGCTAAAAAGCACTGTTGTCTAAAGATCAATAAAAAAATCAGCTTGTGATCACTAATGCCAGCCTATGATTAAGTGCATAAGTGCACAAAATCCGTAAAACTTTGTATATTATCTGCCTACATAAAGTCTGTAGTTCCTTTACATTGCCTGTATGTGGGATATGTGAGTGCCTGCAGTTTCTTTCCTTGGTTTGATACTTCCACCTTGAGCTGTAAGTCAAGGGCATGTGCACCCTGACCCCACATGTAAACTGCTGAGAATTTCTACTAATATGCACCAATTATTTTTCTATTGTGTTATATACTAATGCCAGGAAAAGCAAGAATCATCAAAGGTAGAGTTCAAGCCACAGGGTAATCTAATTTTGAAATGAAAAATCCAGAACGCCTCATATGTCAATGACCTCTAGCTCTCCAGTAGGCTTTCTCTACACCTTGTACTGTCAAGTAAGAAACACTCCCATTACAACATGAATCAGTGCTTACCCATTATTATGTGTGAATGCGTGTTTCACATGTTCCCTTATTCAATACCTGAGTTAGAGTGTAGTACAACCCAAATATTGTATTCTGTTCCACTAACAGTGGCACTCTTATAGTTTAAGGGGGTTATTTACAAAACCTGGATTTTTATCTGGTTGAGGATTTTTGAGCAAAAACGTGAATTTTTAGAGGAAAAAGAACTCAAATTTTTCAAGATTTACCACGAAGCTGCAAAAAGTCCAAATCCGAAAATCTGCCATTTCAAACCTGCCGAGATAATGTATCATCAATGGCAATTGACCCTTTTACAATACAGTATGACAATATCATGGTCTGAGCTAGGTTTTGTCCGATAATCCAAAAAATTCAGAATCTAACAATTCTGGCATCAAATCCAATTTGAGTGTTTCCCAATCTGACTTTTTCGTGTTATTTTATTGATAAGATAAGATAAAATCATGGATGGGAGTCCGGTTGAGCTTGGCTTATTAAAAGATGAGATAAATTTGAGTTGAATTTGAGTCTCTTTATTAGCTCTGATATAGATTTTAGAAGTTTGACAGAAGGGTTAGGCCATAAAAATGTAATTATCAGATTATCTTTCAGAGCAGTGTCCATTGAATATTAAGATTTAAGTTTATGTATAGTGATAAGAGAATTTCATGAAACGTCAAAAAATCTGTGAAACGCATTGAAGTCAATGGACGCCAAAATTATTTTGACACGCGTCAATTTCTGGACCCGCAACAAGTTTTATAAGCACGACTATTTTGTCCAAATTGCGTCTGCCAATTTTTATGCGCGTGACTATTCTGGCGCGGTCCAAATTTTTTTTGATGCGGCAGATTTTTTAAAACGCGGAAATTCGCCACGAATTCGCAACCTGGCAAATTTATTCGCCCATCATTGAGGAAGAGGGCTGAACTGATCTCCCCTCACTACCTCCATCAACAAAATAAGGGTGCAATCGTTCACCCATGCTCGTTTGCACATTGTCTAGGGCACCCAGCCGATTTTGACTGGCACTGCTGAGGAAGGTACTGTCATAAACTGTAGAAGGACACATGATTTTATAAACAAAGTAAAAGACCTTGAATCAAACCAGTGCATTAGAGGGTATTCTGGAGCCATAATAAAAGAGACCTTTAAACGCTCACTGAAAGCAGTATAGTATTATTATAGAATTAGAAGCAAAGGTGATGTTAGTTACATCTTATTCTAAATATTTTATGGATACAGGCAACACAGTATAAAAATAATTTCCAATGCTAGATTGGAGAAAGTTTAGGACTTGGCATGTAAGTCTGTTTGCGGGACGGCTTCATCATTAGCTACTGAAATCTAAAAAAGACTCCTCAAGAATCATTATCCATTGATGCCCCATCTACCCTCCAATAAGGGGACCTGACAGGTGGTTGGAGCTGGGCTATTGACAGCTCTTGGGTTAATAAATGCATCAATTAAATTATATTATATTAGATATTCCTTTTAATCCTGACTGTATGCAGCCATATTATCCATGACTAATGTATAAATTGACAGGCAAGTAAAACTAGTTTTCTTCTGCCTATACTACATTTATGCTAGGACAAATATTGTAGATAATATCTAAATATCTCTGTAAATATAATGGAAAAATAAAAAAATATCCTTGGGATTTTTAACACCGTAGTAACTGGAGCATACTAAATCATTTAATAGCATTTTATATTCCCATGTATTAATATCCCTTTTTTTGTGCTAGTTTCCATGGTAACTACAATGGCTCAATATTACAGCTCATAAACACTGCAGGCACAAGTATTTGAGATCAGATCACCACTGTAATAGGTGCAACTCTGCCTAGTTAACATTTCTGAGGCAGGGCATTTTTCTTAGATCTCCCAACAAAATACTGGATGTTGTGTTAGTATTTTTGTCTATATAGTGACATATTGGAATATGCTGACAAAAAGAAAAGGTCTGTCTAGTCAAAGACTGATATTTAAAAAAGTTAGTCAAACTGCAGTGAAATCAGTGACAGCATGGATCGTGCATCCAGATGAGGGATGAGCAACATTTTTCGCCAGGCATGGATTTACGTAGAAATTTAGCATTACGCCATTTCTGCAAACATTTTTGCGCCCATTGACGCTAGTATATTTTACTGAATATGTTGCATATGCTGATGCTATATAAATAAAGGTACAGGTATAGGATCTGTCATCCAGAAACCTGTTATCCAGAAAGCTGTGAATGTCCCATAGACTCGATCAAATAATTAAAATGTTTAAAAATGATTTCCTTTTTCTCTGTAATAATCAAACAGTATTTTGTACTTGACCTCAACTAAGATATAACTAATCGTTATTGATGTCAAAACCATCTCATTGGGTTTATTTTATATTTAAATTCTTTTTCAGTAGGCAAAGTATGAGGATCCAAATCATGGAATGATGCCTTATCTGGAAAACCCCAGGTCTCCAGCATTCTGGATAGCAGATCCTTTACCTGTATTTATATAAATAAGGTATTAAAAGGTAAATAAATAAAGGCTTGAATAGTTCCTTCTTCTATAATTAATCCTGATGCAGGATACAGAAGCCTGCCAGTGATTAACAATGTGAAACACTGCACTCTATTAAGAAGCAATTTATTTATTCACAATTATAATCAAGATATTAGCCCTTTGAGGGAGCACAGGGTTTATAAGGATGATACCTGACTTGCAAGGAAGATTTGTATCTGTGTTAAAAGGTTTTCCATGGATGCTGATTTTTATTCTCTCAGGGAATGAACCACTTCCCTTATAGGTCATTCACAGAAATCACTCACAATAAGAATTTCCTGGAATAAGCTTTTCTAGGAATCTGCATTGCAGATACAAAAATTACATCCACCAACTTGCTAGCTGCAGAGCCACTATACAGTTCCTTGCTCTATTCAATTCAGAAGGCTGCCACATCAATATGTAACAAAGGAATAAAATAACACCTCTTTTTCAAACATAATCATCAGTGGCATTCATATTTTTTTTAATTATTTCAGTTAGAAAATTGTATTTAATGACATTCACAGAGCTATGAAACTAGATTTATTTTTCTATGCTAAACGGGCCCTGTGAAAAGACATCCATAATGACCCAGCAGTTACATTATAATTGATGCTCCCAGGTCCATTCAAATTGAAAAAGGAGTAGTTAGGTTCAGGTTGAAGGTGATAGGCTGGGCATGTACTCACATAAGAGGTCAATGGAGCCACCAGAAATAATTAGCACTGCAACGAGTTCCCACCAGTAATCATAGCACTAGAAATAATACAGAAAAGCAATGATATTAAATACTGGGAGATACAAAGACAATTTAAAAAAAATGGAAAAGTTTACAAGATTGCTGTCTTGCAGATGATGTGAAAATCAACATTGAGGGAGTTATTTACTAAAACTCAAGTTTTTCTCATACTTTCAATAAAACAAACTCGACCAAACTCCCATCCATGATTTTACCTTATTAATTAATAAAACAACTCAAAAAATTCAGTTTGGGAAAAGTCTTGATAAAGTTATAAAATTTGACTTCTGAAATGCTAGATTTTTTCGAGTTATTGCCCATATTATCATACAAAACCCAGCACAGACCATAATATGGTCAATAGGGACATCTGCCATTGACTTCTACAGGACCTCGACAGGTTTGAATGAGTATTTTCATATTCTGACTTTTAGCAGCTTCGAGGTATAATTAATCTCAAAAAAATGTAAGTTTTTTTTCCACAAAAAAATCGAGTATTCCCCGTTAAAAGTAGGGATGCACCGAATCCACTATTTTGGATTCAGCCGAATCCCCGAATCCTTCGCGAAATATTCGGCAGAATAACGAACCGAATCGGAACCATAATTTGCATATGCTAATTAGGGGTGGGAAGGGGAAAACATTTTTTATTTCCTTGTTTTGTGACAAAAAGTCACGCAATTTCCCTCTCCACCCCTAATTTGCATATGCAAATTCGGATTTGGATTCAGTTTTGGCTGGGCAGAAGGATTCAGCCGAATCGCGAACCGAATCCTGGATTCGGTGCATCCGTAGTTAAAAGCCTGACCAGAAAAATCGGTGCCTTAATAAATAACCTTCTGAAAGTTCAAAATCAAGCATTTGATTTGTCCACAGCTCTAAAGAAATCTCTTTGCAAATTTGGTGCAGATAGTGATTAACACCTTGGTGTAAGGGCTTTCTAAAGGAAAGAGAATGAGTCCTTCAGGCAAGGAGGCTTCAGGCTACTGTGCACAAGAAGGGGAGAATAATGAACAGGATCAAGAATAGGATGACAGGGGCAAAGAATCTAGGACAGATTGGAGTGGGACAGAGCGAGTGTAAACTTAAGAATAGATGGGAGTGAGCCGGACCAGGAGATAAACAGGACTGGAACAGAGTGAAGCAGGATGGAGCAGACATAGACCCAAGGATAGACTGGAGTGGGATGGAGCAGGCAATAAAAAGGTCTGGAAAAAAATAAATCAGAATGGAGCAGACGAAGAGTCAGGACCGGAGTGGGATGGTGTGGGGGAAGAGGACAGGACTGGATCAGGATACAGGGAACAGGAAACAGAAGCAAGACTGGAGCAGGAAAAAACAATGGCAGGACTAGAAACAGGGATAGAAACAGGAGTGGAGCAAGAGCAGGTGAAACAGCAGCGATTAGAGCCAGGGCAAAGCAGAAAAGCTAAGGTCAAGCCACAGTGCTCAGAACAAGGCTCCTTACACCGGCTGTAAGGAGGGCTGGGCTTTTATAGGGCAGAATTAGCCCTGATTCACTGACCCCACCCAACCAATAATGTTGCTGGGGTGGTGCAAATGACTCCACATGGGCTGCTCTCCTGGCCCAGTGGATAGAGCAAGCAGCCAACAACAAGGAGGTCCTGGTGGGTCTAGTAATGAGCCTTCTATCAAGGGTCTGTTTCAAATCTGTCTCAAATACATTTTTCCTAACAAAGATAATTAATAATTGGTCCATTGGTCCACACATCAGTGATGAAGACTTGAATGTGGTTCTGGGTTGAGCAATGACCCAACTTAGCCTTCTTGGTATAAAAATATTATCCAGTTATCAAGGAGTCACATGACCATATAAAGGCATAATGCATATAAGGCAAATGCTTTATACATGTCATAGAACAGAATTTCTACAATTTTACAACAGAGTACTTTTTTTTTTTTTATAAAGTTTTAATGAATTATTATGAATATTCATGACTCTTGTGTATAAGAAAATACCCTGCATATGAAACTGATGTGTCCCTGTGAGATATATATTATTATTGCAGATGAAACATAAACCACATGGTCCAGCAAGAAAAATGCAAACTTCTTTAACATTTTATAGGCAATTTGCATCTGCGATATCATAAAAGATTGAACAATCTCAGAGAAAGGGCCATTCAGAATAAGTGGCCTGTCAGTAACTTTTCCCATAATTGTGTCCTGTACCTAACCCTCATCCCCATACTTCTGTCCATTTTTATTAACCTCAAGAGGATTTTTGAGCTAGCTTGCAATGTTTCTCGTGGCATACAGTAAAACAGAAAACAACACACTGGAGCTGGGTCAATTGAATTTCAGAATGCAGTATGTAAGTAATCCCTCCATCCTGATTGGTTTTGTAGCATTTTGTAGAATTGTGAAGATGTTACTGCTGCATATTTGAACAAATGCTAGAATGTCAAATTTCTGTCTTTGGCAAAAGAATGTACTCATCACGAGACAAAAAATCCAATACACCAACATGCCTGTAAAAATAAAATATTCAGTACTTGGCTGTTGCATTGATTTTGTATTCCTTTTTTGGTGGCCTTTTTTTTAAAAAAAAAAATGCACAGTCTGATTTCCTATATTGTTTTTGCAACAAAAAACAACTTTCTTATATGTTTGTAATGACATTTTCCCATAAAGCCCCATTGTCCTGACAATCAATCAGTTTCTATCTGCGTGAGGCAGACATTCAGTTGTTTATAGAAAGCAAGACAGGCCTTAACAAAAGTAACTAGTAGAAGCGGAGAGATAAGAAAGAAAAACATTGCAATTTTGTGCAATTATGCAATTTAAGACAAAGCAATATATATTTATATAACCAAGTGAATATAAAAAGTGTAAGGTGATGCAAGCTTCTATATATTCCGACTCTACGGGGCACATTAGCTCGAGTGAAGGATTAGAATAAAAAATACTTTGAATTTCTAAGTATTTTTTTGGCTACTTGGACCATCGAATTGGCTACTTCGACCTTCGACTTCGAATTGAACGATTCGAACTAAAAATCATTCGACTATTCGACCATTCGATAGTCGAAGTACTGTCTCTTTAAAAAAAACCTTTGACCCCCTACTTCGCCACCTAAAACCTGCCGAACCTCAAAAGGTCCCCATAGGCTTTCTAACAAATTTGTGATCAAAGGAAAATCGTTCGATTGATGGATTAAAATCCTTCGAATCGTTCGATTCGAAGGATTTAATCGTTCGAGCAAACGATTATTCCTTCGATCGTTCGATCGAACGAATATCGCTAAATCCTTCGACTTCGATATTCGAAGTCGAAGGATTTAACTTCGACGGTCGAATATCGAGGGTTAATTAACCCTCGATATTCGACCCCTACTTGTTTATATATCTATATATTCGAATTTAATTTTTGTTAGTTATATATAAAGATTGCTTTAAAAAGTTGCCAAGAAGTAGCCTTATCAAGCATCACAGTATTCAGGTATAGAAGACTAGCAATCTATTTACCATCATAAAAGTCCAAAACCTAGAGCAGGTGAATCTTGGCTTCCCAAAAAATTAGGCACTAGATGGATTCTTCAAATCATTCCTGGAATCCTCTCCCATTAGACTTACCATATTCAACAGCTCAGCCGCTGAATTTTAAAGAACAGACAGATCTGCATTCCATACAAGGAATGGAGCAAAACGAAAGTTGCTATGGTTTGGTATTATAGCATTAATTAAAAAAATAAGACTAACATGCAGCAGTGTTCTCCAGACTGATCCAGTCATTTGTTGATGGGAATGTTGAACTGTCAGTCTTTAGACCCTGGGCCATTGGCATTAGTAAGTAACAGATGATCGACTAGCGAGGAAGCTGGGGTGGGGGAATCTCATTATAGTGAGAAAATGGAATGACATGTTGCTTTTTGTGAGCCAAATTCAACACCATTAAGCCTGCTGAATCCATATAGTGTGAGTAACACTGCACTGCATAATCAGTACTTGGTGCACAATTCAGAGTGGTCTCCATCTAAAACATTTTACAGCTCTATAATAGGCAGTGACTTTTAGTCATAGTGTAGGCGACAAATGGAAGAGTTCCTTGGAGTCTGCCCTTGTGAGTCATTCTACAGAAACAAACATGTGTCTATTTCTCAACTCTTACATACCGAGATATTGTTATTATTGACATGTTTTACTGTGTGTATAAAACTGACTGGTGTTTCTTAACACAATGCAGTTGAACAATAAAACTCTTCTACTATAATGAAAAACGATGAAGTTGTTTTTAGGGTTTTCTATCCACATTCTATTACAGCAGGTTTCAGAGTGTACAGACAATTCTTTAAAAATATAATCAGCTTCCAGCATAAATTGTTTTCTCTTAAGCGCAACTCATAGATGGATTTTCTGTTGGTAGAAATTTGGCCTTAGAAGGTTAGGAGAAATACTGACAGCGATGAAACTGGCAGGGTTATTTAAAGGCAATCGCTTTCTAACAACGTGTTTCTAAGAAATGACAACCCCCCTTTGTTTCATGAAGAGCTCTACAAAGAAGTGACACAATCCATTTTAATTTTGTGAGTGGCATCCTGATATCATGTACCACCTATTGCATTATAACATATGTTTTAATTACCCAACAGTAGATTTTAATCTTATTTTAATTTCATGAATATGAAAAGAAAATGAATGGTTCTGGTCTACTGAATGCCTGACCTGGCTCTACTGATTGGCATCGCTTGCACTCCAGATGAAGCTAACAGTTAAATCCCACCTTGTTCATTGCCTTAAAGTATCTGCTCCCCTACTATTGCCCATTCAAGTGTTCAACTGATGTTGGTCTACCTGGCTGGTTTTTGCCCTTAGCCATTACTTCTCCCAGTGATTTCAGTCCCTGCTGATCATGCTCCCTGCATTTAGTTTCACTCTCCTGTTTCCTCCAAGAGCAAGTGCAATGATATCAACTAAATGTTGACTGGATTTTGGACTCTGTACTGTTTCAACCCTTGTGTGCTTTAAGTTGGACCGTAGATTAGTTAAACCTGTCATTGTTTTGTTTGTTTTATTTACCCTGCCTACCCGCCTGCTTATTATGAACCTGTACTGAAATTAATCTTATTTTAGCCTGCAAGCATCAGTCCTTTCCTTCTCCTTGGTTCATACCATGAACACTATAAAAAGAGGCCTCTGAATTACAGCCGTGGCCCCATTCATTACTCATTTTATCACACAGAGAGCCGAGCATTTAATTACATTTTATAACAATGAGACTCCAGAAATGGGTGTAACAGAGACCCCCGGAAAAAAGTAGACATCATTACCCCAGAAATTCACATAGCATGAAGGAGGCCACAACATCCGCAGTACTGTGCTGCAACATTTTATTCCAAATTCCACTGGTATTTGGAATAAAAAGTTGCAGCACAGTACTGCGGATGTTTTGGCCTCCTTCATGCTGTGAATTGTCAAATATTTGGCCTTTACGGTGTGACCTAATAAGAAGGTGAGCCCACTAGATAAGAAGATGAGGGACGAGCTAAGAAAACTACATACGATCATTACTCCAGCATTTTATGAAACAGCAATCTCTGCATCCAAAGACAAACTATCCCCCTCACACAGTGGCTTGGTATACATGGCACAGTACACAGAAAGAAATCGCCAGCGCTCAGTCTAAATCACGCTGTGTCGTTGACCAGCCGCTATAAACACCATTGTGCCAGAGCTTGGTCTAACACACATTCTGGAGTTGACCATCTGCTATAAACAATAAAAAGCCAATATTTGTACACAAAGAGAAAGAAAAAAATTGCTAGTGCTTGCTTTGCCTTTAAAAATAATTATTAAAAAAAATGAGGTGTTAGTACCACACTTTGGAAAAAATATGTAAGCTCACGTGCCACGTCAAGGCCCCTCATTGTACATGGCACAGTGACTGCTTTCCGGCATTTCAAGATACAGAGACGAGTTCAAACCATATATTTAATGAGACATTGTCCTTAGTAATTTATTACACAGTGATCCCAGCATTTTATGACATGGTGGCCTCCCAAAAGCTACTGCATAGAAAAAATCTTAGCACATATGGTACTCATGGGTATTCAGCAGACTAAAGGGAACTAGTGTAAGTAAAACATATCTGCAGAGATGGAACCCAGTGTTTGTAAATAGAAAGCTTGCTGCAGAACTCCACTTGAAAGCTGACTAGCACCTACACTGCTCACCCTCCTTTATGTTTCCAAATATCTCTCAGATATGCCCAGTCTGTGCTGATGAAACCTGAAATGCAATGCATATCCCTTCAGTAGAAAGCTAGATAGAAAAGGTTTAGCAAATGCATGCAGAATCACTTAGAATATGATTGGGTAATGATATATTGTAACCTGCAGGCAACTGAGTGATAAGCCATAAAATCAATTCTTTTATCAAGTGGCAGCAAAGGTTGCAGGTTCAGGAAGTTTAAGCCAAGATCAAACAGTAAACATCCTGGGATCAGATGGATGGATGGATACTTGCCAAAATCTCAAAATGATGCTCCAATGGTTTTAGATATTTCATTCTGATGGATCTTTATGAAAACCTTTTCATGTTTTCAGACATGCAGAGATTAGTCTCCAAGCAGAAAACCAGTGGATGACAATTTGTGCCAAAAATGTTACCGCACTGCCACCTTGTGTGGAAGAATAAAACAGCGAAATGATCTCAACTGGTATCTGAAATCCGTCAACCATCATGTTTCATTATATTTAATACAAAAACAAAGTAATGTGAGCTGTATCATTGTGAACATATAAACCAATGTTTTTATTGCATTTTGAACAGGACCAGATAGTAGAAATAGACATGCTTCTTATTAAGTTGGAACGTTCTTGTAAAACAAACATCATAAATCAAATCTGGTGAAGCATTCACTGCTGAGCATGTTATAGACCGAGCGTGTAGAACCATGACATTAGGGGGGCACGACCATGTTGCTGTTGTTCAATTGCTGCTTTAAAAGAGCTACATTTAACAGCAACATTATTGATTTGTTTTGAGTTTGCAGTAATATGCCCCCTCTTTAGTAAGATGTTTTCTCTTTACCCTTGGCATGAAAACTTGATGAGTTGAATGTACATAGAAAAGGGATGGGCTCCATTATCTGGAAACCTGCCGCCTCCATCTAAGGAAGAACTTATTAAACTCACTGAAGAATTTCAGTTTAAACATACCGCAAAAGATTATGAACTGTGCAGCGCAGACCTACAGACAGAAAGCTCCAAATTAAGGAAAGGCCATCTCCCATTATCCAAATAATCCAAATTTGTAAGAATGATTTCCTTATTATTGGAAGCAAAATCAGCCTTTTTGGGTTTATTTAATGTTTACATGATTTCCTAGTAAATTTAAGGAATGGAGATCCAAATTACTGAAATATCCATTATCCACAAAACCCCAGGACCCGAGCATTCTGAATAACCCATACCTTTATATGGAAGATGCTAATAAATTGTAAAATACATGAAATAATTTACTGCAAAAATGAAACAGGCAAGTTTTGATTTATGGCACTGAATTATTAGGCTGTATCTTTGTTAAACCAGTGGCTCTGGATGCATAGTTGGTCATTGAGTTCTTTGCTTGCCTCTGCCCATAATGCCTTATTAGTGAGTGTTAAAGTCTCTTATTTTTGTATTCAAGGCAGTGTGTAGCATGGTGCAGAAGAATCCCTTTTTTTATAAGAAGGATTTACACTGCACGTCTTACTTTGTCAAGGGCTCTTTGGCTTATTTTATCCCCTTTTATCCTATTCTTTGCTTGGCTGGTTTATTTGCTTCACTGTATTACTCCAGACAGGTTATTGATGAAGTGAAATGAACATTGTACAAATCACACTAGACAACAACTTAATGATATGCAATTAAGAGCTGTGTGAATGTATCCACAAACAGATTAGAAATGTTTCTTGTTGGAAAGATCCCCTGGTTGCTGTTTACCAGTAACATCAAAAAGGCAAAACTTCAGCATGTTACAGAGCCATAAGACACGATGCAGTGCAGAACACAGTGTGCAAAGTAGAAAGATATGCAATTCTTTTGCACTTTGTATGCTGTATTCTGTATTGCAGCAGATGACCTGTTACTTGCTCCTTCAATAGAGTTCTCGATCCAAGAGGAGTAGGGGGAGACACTTCCCCTTTCCAGCACCTTAACAGGTCCCCAACTTGCACATCATTCAGACACGCAAGTTATGGAACCCACAATAGGGCCCTGTCTTTACCACCTGTTCTACGGCAGCTGTACCTAAAGCTGGCCATAGACGCAAAGATCTGATCGTACGAATCGAGGATTCGTACTATTTTCGGACCGTGTGTGGAGAGTCCCGACATTTTCCGTCCAGCGGAGATCGCTCTTTTGGTCGATCGGACAGGTTAAAAGATTTCTGTCAGCTGCAGGTAATATCTCTGCGTGTTTTGTCGATCGTACGATTTTCAGAGGGAGTAGGTCACCAGCTTTGGTCGGACATAATTTGTACGATTGCTGTCAGGGGCAGAACATCGGCTGATCTGTTCTTTTACTACTTTATTTGATCGGAATGGTTAGTGGCAGGGCGGGAGATGGGGAAGTCCGATCGTGCGATGATTCCTACGATCGGATCTTTGCGTCTGTGGCCAGCTTAAAGCTGTGCAGTTTACCTGGGGTGCAAGTGTTGCTAAGTGAGCACTAAGGGACATCCCTCAGCTCTTTATCACTTGCAACCCAAGTTAAAGTAAATGACCCACAAGGCCTGTTACTGGGTGTCCTTATAGTCTTGAAGAATAAACCTCAACAGTGGCTTGTGAGCAACATACTGCTCACCAACCCCTTGGATGTTGCTCCCAGTGGCCTCAAAGCACATGCTTCATTTTGAATGACATTTTTCATGCTTGCATTATGACTATGAAGATTTTCATTCATCCAGGTCATGGTATATCTAATACAAGTAATTAAAAAACAAAACAAAACAGGGTGGGCCTTCAACGCCACCTGTCTGTTACATACATTGCTGTTCTAACATCTGTAACCTGGGGATTTCAGAACACTTCACATGTCCATTCATGCAACTCTCACAAGTAACACCTGTTTCTAGGAGTTGCAGGACACATTGGATAATCCTATCACAGTAACAACACAAAATTAATGATGGGCGAAAAAATCGTGAAATTCTACAGTTTTCACAAAAAAATCGTGAAATTCAAACTTTTTCATGAAAAAATAGAGCAATTCGAACATTTTCACTAAAAAATCAAGCAATTCGAAATTTTTCACAAAAATTCGAGCAAATCGAACCTTTTCACAAAAAAATCGAGCAATGTGGAAGTTTTCACGTCAAAAATTGTGAAAATCGGAAAATTGACGCAGGCGAATTTTCCCCGGCGAATTTTCGCGGGAGATGTGCAAATTTATCGCCGGCGGCTAAATGCAGGAATTCGACGCAAATTCATGCCAGGCGAATTTATTCGCCCATCACTACACAGAATGAATACCTCTGTGAATTTCAGATTTCACCTCTCTGAAGATTTACAATGTGTTGTTGTGATTGGATTAGTGGAAGAGTCTATATTTCCTGATGGATTAGGGGATTAGAGCCTTGGCTGGGGAGGAGGAGGCAGCTTGAATGCCAGTTAGGTTAAATTTGGAGAAAGTGCCCATTTGTACTCCTTCTGGAATCCCAGTGTGAAGGTTAAATAGGGTGAGATTTAGAATAGATGCTTATTACTGTATCTATCCAAAATAATTTTGGATTTATGATTAATAATAACTGCAACGCCAAAGAAATTAATAATCAACCATGTTAGGAGGTGAAGTGGGCCATAGCCAAATACTGGACATCAGATGGAAACCCAAACTAAAAATGTCCAATAATCACTGCTACAGCCCATATGTTGGATAACATTGTTAGACAGGACTGTAAGTAGAAGTGAATAATACAGGATCATAACAAGACAAGATTTGTCAGGTAAGGCAGAATCCGTAACACAGTATAGCAGTCAGGAAAAGTATACAGGGCACAGGCAAGGAGATGCAGCAAACAAAGGCAAAATACAATATACAGGACAGGGTCAGTATCCAGAACCAGAGAGTGAGGACTTGGTTGAAGGACTCAGGAGCAGGTTAGATCACAGTTATAAACTAAGCACTGGAAGAAGCTGTCTTTTGTAAGCCCTTGATTTCTGGATTACATGCAGATGGTCTATTCTGAGCCTTTCTTAAAGAAGACCTCTGACAATAAACCCTTCACACAGTTCAAGGTTGTAGGCCAAGTACTGATATATGGTAAAGGGTCAATCTTTGCCTAAAACCCTTGTAAGGAGGTGAAATATAAATTTTTTTCATGTAAATAGTTAGAAATTCTATAGAGTCTATGAAAGTGTGTGAGCTGGGCACTTCCTCTGTTGGCCTATCAAGATATGGCAGCAGGTCAAGCCACTAAGCAGACCTATACTTAGATAAGACTAAGGTGAATAGGAGTTTGGTGTGGAGAATCACCTCAGAGGTGGTTAGATTTGGGCCCTGATGAGGAAATAGAGATCAGGGGTTAGTACCTTGGATCGTTGTGTGCCAGGTAGCGATTGAGCCAAAAAAGAGGTTTTCGTACAGCACCGATAGATTAAAATGCCTTTATTGGTACATTATATGGCAAACAGCCAGGTAGCGATTGAGCATCAGGTGTAGGTTAGTAACTAATCTGCAGGCTGTATTGAGACAGCCAGTAGAAATTTGTGTAGTGGACATGACAAAGGGGGAGTGTATATATAAGTAAAAAGGACCCCTTTAAGAGCTCATGGTACTCTGCTAGTGTTCATTCACATGACAGTTTCACTGGAGGCTTTTTGAGAGGAATGCTGAGAAAGAGAGAGAAGCGAGGGTGTGAGAGAACAGCCCCTTTATGGTATAATTAATTCTTAATGGAGGCAAAACAATCCAATCAGGTTTAATTAATGGTTAAACGATTTTCGGTTGACTAAAGGTATGGAGATCCAATTTACGAAAAGATCCCTTATCTGGAAAACCCCAGGGCCTAAGCATTCTGGATAACATACCTGCACAAGGGGCCACTGGGCAAATTTCACAAAAGGTACATTTCTGCTGTAATGAGGAGATTTCACACTGAAATATGTATAAAGTAAAGTACTGCAGATTCAGAACAATACATTTAAGCAGAAAGCCAGCCAACACTAATTTGTGTTTATCCTATTTTGTCTCATTGCATAATCTATGTCTCATTTATATGTTGATTTCCTGCTGGATATACTGAAATCCATCCTTTCATAAAAAAAAAAATACTGCATCAATACAGATATCCTGCAATAAGACATTGAAAAACATAAAATACTGGAAAACCTCTTATCGTATGACAGGAAAGAAGAATACAACATACAGCAATGACTCTGGCTGAAAATCGTATTTTATTTTACAGTTTTGCAGCCACAAAACTGTGATACACAGTTCAGCAGACCACATCTCTTATAAACACTCTATTCGTTCAAGTCAACTCATTTGTTGGCGTAACAAATGTCATCATTCCAGCTGCAATGATGCTCCGGCTTTGATTTTTGGCCAGCAAGTAATCCAAAATAATGGCATGATGTTAGAGAGAACAACAGCTACACCGCATGTAATGCTCAGGGAGTGGAGCGGCACAGCAACCACATAGATTTGTTCCTTGGCCTTTCATTTACTGTTGTAGGTCAGAGTTCTGTAACCAGTCCAAAAAGTGCCACAACAAGCCCTGGAACAAGGAGGAAATCAATGATTTGGTAAATTTCAGAACTGTACAAATTGTTGAGGGGAAATCATTTTCAGATACCACATGAGACAAGAATTGAGTTTGTGTGACAATGGCAAAAACATTCAAAACAATTGATTTCCCATGTATACATTACATGGCAAACATATGGGTAGAGTAAGTATTATGCCTAGTATACAGTATATATTAGGGATGGGTAAATTTTTCATCTTGTTTTGCCCTTCTTGACGCTCATAGACTTTAATGGGTGTCGGCAACATTTTTGGCAAAAGAAATGGGTCAAATTCACCCAAGCCTAAATATATATATAGAAAGGCCTTATGAACCCCCATTCCAGATTTTCTTTAATATATTCCCTCCAAAGAGGTTATGTACTACCACCAGGGGGAGAGGAACCTGAAATTAAATCAATAGCACAGTCATAAGGCCTGTGCAGAAGGGTCTCAGCAGCTGCAAAGAAAGAATAGCAAGAATGTAACCCTTCAACAGATGTAGCAGCAAGGACATGGAAAGGTTTTAGACATGAAATCTCACAGCCTTTTCCCCATTTCAGTATATTGCTAGTAACCCATCATCTTGGGGATTATGTTTCTGTAACCAGGGGAGGCCTAGAATCACAGGAGGACAATTGATAATGTAAAAGAAAATGTATTCAGAGTGATTAGTAGCCATCGACATGATCAGATTATAAGATTTAGAATACACTAACCCACTGGTTTAGAAGGGGAAAGACTTAATGCCCATAGCTGAGGGTCTCTTTAGAGTAGCGTAATAACAAAATTTACCCTGGACTTCTCTGTGGTGAAGGAGTTGGGTAAAAAACCTAAATGTAATTCAGAGGCCTCCTAAAAGGCAAGGAATTTACTGCGGCCCCCTTGAATTTTTCAGGCAACAGGACCTTGGGCTCCACAGCAGTGGTACCCAGGGACATTGGTAGCAGAATACTCCCGGGACAGGGCTGGAGCTGCAGCAACAGGTTGTTGCTGAATAACATCCAACCTTGCAGACAACCTTTGGAGACATGTGGCCTTGCTCTGCCTCTTGTTCTGCGAGACACTGGAGGAGGCTTACCAGGATTGCTTCTGTGGAAGTAAGAGAAGGAGCTGCTCCTTCAGCATCCATATCAGGCCCAACATAATGTCATGTTTGGTTTCCAAAAACCCAGATGCCAAGGTTCCGGTCACGGCTCACACTTGTGCATATAACAGCTGCCTTTCACATCGGGAGGAGTCCTTCGCTACTCAGATGTCGCCAGGACTTAAAGTGAGAGAACCAAGGTGAGAGTTCTGGGCAGGCAAGGTAACTGGAACATGTGACAGCAGTAACGGGGTTAGAGCAAAGAGTAGTTGAGGAAACAGGCTAGGGTCAGTAACCAATCAGACAATGCAGTACAGAATCCAGAAGAGTAGTCATTAAACAGGCAATGGTTGGTCCAGGACTGGCAATGGTCTAGGAACAGTAAATCAAAACAAAATCGCACCCAGAAACAATGTAAAAATAAACCTACATTGGGCAAGGGAGAATAAATGGGGCGTCTTTAAATATTTTAATTTTATGCCAAACTCAATGACATCAGAAGCATGGCACCAAACTTAATGACGCACACATATGGATGTGCCAAGCGAGATGACATCAGAGGCATGACGCCAAACATAACACCTGGTGTGCTCCAAAACCACGGATACGTGTACCAAATCTTAGGGAATCAGATGCGGGCATCCCTGTGGGCATCCCCACTGCTCCACTAGACCACCAGGTACCGTTACACAATGTGTCCATTCATTTCCCCCATGAGATAAGAGTAAGATGACTGATGTAGCACTGGTAGGAATGATTCTCACCGGATAATTTTCTGTAGCTGAAATTACAGCCGAAATGCCAACTTTGGAAAGCTAAGGTAAGGGTAATAGGAGTGTTTTGGGAAAGGTTTACTGTATATCCCCTTTCAGGGAGTCTAAAGTATTAGACATTATGTGAGTTATGTTATAAATGGCCCAGGAGCAGTAACCCATAGAAACCAATCAGCAAGTAACATTTACTGGTCACCTGTTTAAAAACAAACATCTTATTAGCTGCCTAGGGTTACTACTACTGGGCAAACTTAGTGGCGTTTATTAGATCTGGGGGTATACATTTTATTGGAAGCAGGATGACTGTTTTGTGTGGCCGGTCTCATGCCTGATGGAAAGAGTGGTTTCATTAAAATATTTTCTGGCAGTTCCATATTCAAGAAAAACATTTTGACAGCAAAAAAAAAAAAATTGCTACCACAAAACAAGATCATTGCATAATTAAAAAAAATCTGAGAACACGCATATGTAATTACAAAACAAAGTTTGTCTTACAAAATGACTTTTTTCTAAGTTAAGGTATGTTTTGTAAGTTTTGTTGCTACAAAATTAATGTTGTCATCTCAAAATAATCTCAGTGTTAGATAAAATGTTATTGGTAACGAGAAAAGAATAGTTATGGTGCTTTGGCTTTTTTTGCTATTATAAAACCTTATTGCATGCATATGATTTTCTGAATAGGAACATCATTGTTAGAGGCCCACAAGCCCATTATGGTTTTATATGTCAGTGGCCATGGCCAATGTCTAATCATTTTAGAAACTGAAGTGTGCATTCAGAATCTTTAAAGAATCCAAGGAAATGAGCCATGCAATAAGCTCTGCTCGAAAAAATTCAACTTTATATAAACAGCTAAAAACTTGAGACCATTATCGCAAGGAACAGTAGAGGGAGCTCTAGGTTGAAAATCACTGTCAATTCCTACAAATTATACAAAATAAGACTAGCATGCGGATGGACCATATGTTTCAGCAGAGGTTTTTAAAGTGACAGTTGTATGCCCCTAGCTGTGGATACATTTATGTTAGAATCCAGAATAATACTTTCTGTGTTATAATTTTACATCTGTAGTACAAATTAAGATGGTTGTATTGTTTTTTAGGGAACTGCAAAGCAACCATGATTTATTGCATGACTGGTAAGTCAATTGTACTCCAGCTGTTGTGAACTATATCCCCCAGCATACTCAGGTATTGTTTGCAGCAGCCTGAGCTTTTCTGAGCGAGTCAGAATAATCTACAGTATATGGCCTGTTACTGAATTTGTATATAGAACAATACGACAAGTAAACACTAGTAAACACTTGTAGTGGGCATGTAGTGACAATATGATGGGCAAAGATCAGTTAGCTCCAGAACATGGGTGGTGAATAGAGATGATTGGAGTTACTGTACATGGAGAAGTTCACATCTTTGTGTTGTACCAGGGTTTGTCCATTTTTGTTTCAAAGCACCCAGACAAAGTATGGGAATCAGCCAATGGCTTTGTTTAGAACTAGTTATGTATGAACTAATGTCACAGTATTAAAAAGGGATCATATATTCACGTCCAGTTAACCATAAAAATATATATTTTTATATCTCAAGCCAAAGGCTAAAACAAGTGTCCCTTTAATATAAAAAATAAAATGTAGCTTTGACTAGTTTTTGCTCTATTTTCCAAGAATTTCCTCTTTGTCCAGAATAGCAGTATAATTATTTTTCCAGCTCAGATCTAACGAATCCCCTGTTTTTCCTATGGTTGAAGAACTTCTGTTTGGGGAAAATGAGAGAAAAGGTAAATAATAAAAAAAATCAACATCACTTAAAAATCAATTAATATACATTGAGCATATTTTAAAAGGGATATCATGCAGTGTTGTAAAAGAGGCCAGTCCCCTTTTTTAGTCTACCGATGAACATTTTTGCTGTTCTTTAAATATTTCATTTACTTACATATTAATTTGGGATGCTCAAAAATACAATGCAATACTAGGGATGTAGCGAACTGTTCGCCGGCGAACTAGTTCGCGCGAACTTCGACTGTTCGCGTCCGCCGCAAGTTCGCGAACGTCGCGCGACGTTCGCCAATAGGCGTTCGCGTCAAAATCGTTCGACCATTCGACCATTCGATCGCTAAAATCGAACGATTTTCGTTCGATTCGATTAAAATCCTTCGATCGTTCGAATCGAACGATTTTCGGATGTTCGAAGTTCGCGAACAGTTCGCGAACTGTTCGCATTTTTTGCCGGTGTTCGCGAACGGCGTTCGCGAACACATACTCGGCGGTTCGCTACATCCCTATGCAATACAATGGAATTCATTCTTAACTGTTTATGACTTCAATGCACTTCCAGTTTTCATCTTTGAAACTGCCAATTTAAAAAGCTTCAAACAATTTTCAGCTAAGTTAGAGGAATGTCAGACAGTTAAAAAAGTAGTAATGAAAATGTAGTTGAAGTACAGTAGTATAATATCATTGAATCCCATTATTTCAAAATGTTTCAGGGTGGTAACATATCCACAACTTCTCTAATTTCACCCAAAGTTATTTATCCTCCCTTAGAATATGATGGAATTTTGCTAAACTTAAGCTGCAGAACATGTTTTAAGTGGTAGTTTGGTTGAAAATGATGTTAATCTACAATACATTTTCATTGGGACCCAGAATAACTAAAAACATTAGGTTAATGGATCTATTTGTCACCAGTTGATTTCTGGGAAAGACAAATCCTCCTCATTGTATTTACAGGTGTACTGTAGATACTATTTGCAAATCTTAGTCCAACCCAAACTGAGTGTTCCAAAGATGTTCTTTTAGGGGCACAGTTACTTAGCTCGAGTGAAGGAATAGAATAAAAAATACTTCGAATTTCGAAGTATTTTTTTGGCTACTTCGACCATCGAATTGGATACTTCGACCTTCGACTAAGACTTCGACCTCAAATTTAAAGATTTGAACTAAAAATCGTTCGACTATTCGACCATTCGATAGTCGAAATACTGTCTCTTTAAAAAAAACCTTAGACCACCTACTTCGCCACCTAAAACCTACCAAGCATCAATGTTTCTAGCCAATTTATGATCGAAGGAAAATCGTTCGAACGATATTCGAAGTCGAAGGATTTTACTTAGACAGTCGAATATTGAGGGTTAATTAACCCTCGATATTCGACCCTAAGTAAATGTGCCCCTTAATGTCAGTTGTTCAGTGCTTTTTTTAATTAGCAAAATCCAAAAGATATTCTGTATCATTAGATATACGGCAGACTAGTAAATTGTATCTTTTTAATGGAAGAACTCAATCCAGAATCTGGTTCAGGATTTGACTTTGTCAGCAGGATTCAGATTCGGCTGATTTTCCAATTTTCGAAGTATCCAAAAAAATTACTTTGAATTTCGAATATTTTTACCTAGAAAATTCCCTCGAATTCACTGCGACCCTTGATAAATCTGCCCCCAAAACGAAATTCTAAACTCTAGACCAGTGATCCCCAACCAGTAGCTCGTGAGCAACATGTTGCTCTCCAACCCCTTGGATGTTGTTCTCCTCAAAGCAGGTGCTTGTTTTTGAATTCCAAGCTTGAAAGCAAGTTTTAATTGCATAAAAACTAAGTATAGTGCCAAGTAGAGCCTCTTGTGGCTGCCAGTCCACATAGGGGCTACCAAATATCCAATCACAGCCCTTATTTGGCACCCTAAGGAACTTTTTCATGCTTGTGTTGCTCCTCGACTTTTTTTACATTTTAATGTGGCTCACACCCCTGCACTAGAGATTAATTGATCCCATTTAGCAATATAATCCTGTATCTTGTCTGCATTCCATGTTCTTCTTACTCATAAGAAGTAAGAAGTTCAGACATATGTACAGCCAAAAGTTATTCCATGCAACCATGTGGGTAAGTGCCCTTAGACAATAACATATATAGAGGTCTAAAAAAAAAATAACACATACATATTACATACATTTTACCTGGCAATACCTTTAGCAACTCGCTAAAATTACTGCTAACTAGTGAAGGGCGAATTTCCGCCGTTTCGCCGGAAAATTCACGTGGGTATGACTGTACTCTGAAATTATGTGACAGTTCTTCATCTGGATTGCAGGGAGCAAAGTGCAAAAAACATGGTGAATTGCATTATTTTTTTGCATTTCGCTCCCTGCCTTACAGTTAATAAATGATCCCCCATCTGGCACCCTTGTTCAAAACAGATTTCCCTGCTATAAAGAAGAAATTTTAACTGTTAAAAAAAATCTATGGAATTGACATTTCCTCCCCAAATAGAAAGATTTGAGCATTGTGGGGGCAATAATTGGTGAACTTGCCATAAGCAAAGTAATTGTTTTACAGACTTGATGCTGAGACTAACTGCCACAGGCTGTCCCTTGTGTTTGTACCATAAGTTTTAGATCTAGATACTTTCCTATGAGACAGAACATGCCATTTAAACTCTGATTTTGATTGACAGAATACACTGATAAGGTAGTTCTCATACCTGTCCATTCTCAACGTTTTGTATGGGGGTGAATATTTTACTTCTTTTTTTTTATAGTTTGATGCAATCCAAATACACACACTAGTGCTGCTATAGATTTTTGCAAACCTTAAAGGTAAAATATAATGTACTGTATCATATGCTTTTTCATTTTACCTCTACTGATGATATAAAGGCATTGCTTTTTGTATGTATGTACAGTATGGATGCGTATTTTTATTTGTATATTTACGTGAGAGTGAAACCCTGTACAGTAGAATGCACCTAACTTTCCTTTTCTATATATCCTGCAAGTCAAAGTCTCCATAGTGTTCTAGCAACATATTCCACAAACTTCAGTAGAAACATCACCCCTATTTTTCACATTATTTTTTGGCATTACTCTTTTTGTCGATTGCTGTAGCTGAGCTGAGGCAACAGTATGGCATCTCTTACTGCATTTCTTTTGCAATTACGCAAAAGGATCAGTGTTCTCTGAACATGTAATATGTTATGGTTAGGGATGCACCGAATCTACTATTTTGGATTCAGCCGAAACACTGAATCCTTCGTGAAAGTTTTGGCCGAATACCGACCCGAATCTGAACCCTAATTTGCATATGCAAATTAGGGGTGGGAAGGGGGAAAATGTTTTACTTCCTTGTTTTCTGATAAAAAGTCACGTGATTTCCCTCCCCACCCCTAATTTGCATATGTGGATTCGGTTCGGCCTGGCAGAAGGATTGGGCCGAATCCGAATCCTGCTGAAAAAGGCTGAATCCGAATCCTGCTAAAAAAGGCCGAATCCTGGATTCGGTGTATCCCTAGTTATGGTGAATGTAAAGGACAAAAATTAAGCATATTGTATTCAATATTTAGGCACTGTGAACATTTTCCCTTTAACCCTCTATAACTTTAGACAAAATTCATCAAAATGCACTGCTTGCACTTCTGTATAGTTGTGCTTGGCTGTCTCCCGTTCCAAATCAAGCGCAGTTGCCCCTATTTATAAAGTGGAATGAACCCTGGAACTACTCTTACCTCCAAACCATGTGGAAGCTTTTGTGTTCCCACAATAGCTTGAATCAAATTCTTCATTGCAGCTGAGCCAAGAGAATATGGCACACTTGTGCTCTGAATGCCACAAATAACACAAAAAGTACTTTTTAACACAATTGAATCCAATTTGCATTGAAGTGCAAGCACAGTTGGACTAATTTTAGCCCATCAGCTGCAAATACATCATGTGCAACTCCTCCAGGGGCCCTTAGGACTGAGCAAGGCACGGGTCAAGGGACGGCCATGGCATTGCTAGGAAGAAGTGCATGGCGATGGATGGAGATGGAGGTCAGCAAATGGTGAGAAGTTGGTGTGGGGCGGTAAACTAAAGGGGAAGGTATAGCCTCAGGTCTTCGAGAATGGGGGACAGGATTGGTCTCCCACTACTGCAGCCTTCAGCAGCTCACGTGGTAATGGTAACTGGATGGCTGTAAGTTATGTGATGTTATGTATGGATGATAATAATTGGCTCTAGGGTTTTGTACTGTCTTTAAAGTGATTTACTGTTAATAAAGTTAGGTGTGTGTGTGTGTGTGTGTGTGTGTGTGTGTGTGTGTGTGTGTGTGTGTGTGTGTGTGTAAGGGTATTGACGCTGGACATATCATGGGGTCCACAACAATGCTTGAATTCTGGGGGTGCTAAATTGTGGGGAAATTAGGTATTGGGTTATGTATTAGTTATATTTATATCAAAGGATTTAGTGCAATGCTTTTATTTAGAGCTTGAATTGAGACTGAGCAAATGCTGGGGGGTACAGGTTGATCAAGTCTGCTGTAAATGCATGAGCTGTGCATATTGCCTAGGGTACAGCAGGGACAAAACCATGGTACATTTTTCCTGTTAGTATTTATGCTGAAACTTGACCACCACTGAAAGGTATAGCGTTCCATGAGAAAAAGGTACTAACCAAGGAAAATATGTACAAACTTAAAGAATGCTGATTAGGGCAATAACTCCAGAGAAGGCCTAATCATTTCAAATCTCTCTGAATTTAACTTGAAGATTTTGATCACTGTAATTGGTAGACATGATTTAATGTTGTACTGCTTGAAGTTGGGAGCGGCAGCTGAGATCAGGTTCCTGTAACTAAGATGACAGGCATTTAAAGAGCACCGCAATTGCAGAGTTAAAAAGCTCATTTTCCTACTGGCAAACTGTAGTTAAAGAGGTGCTGGGAGGCAGCCTGACTGTCTGCGCAGAAACTGATCAAAGCCCTGACAGGCATCTGGTTTGTCTCTGATTCTTGGTCTGTTTTCTCAGCCAGTTTTGAAAAAAAAGACAGAAAAAAGCTGTTAAATAGTAATTTACTACCTGTCCTTGTCCTCTGTTAAGGAAGAGGGCATCTTTAAATTCTACTGAATATTAGTTTTATTATATACATTCCCATCCTGTTTTATATTCACGTACAAAGACACTGACTGCAGTGCATATTTGTCTGTTTGCTTTGCAATTACTTATATAAACAGTGTGCTCTATAGAAACAACGGTGCTGTCAGTTCAGTCGCTCGCTAGGGTTTGTTTTGGACTGCATCTCCCATAATACTCAACCAGTTCTTGAATGTCTGACGACTATGGGGTAGCATCTGATGAGTTATTTTTAAGTTCCAGGAGTAAAACTGGCCATAGACCCAAATATTTCATTGTACGAATTTCCATTTCGTACGATTTTCGGGCAGTGTGTTGAGTGTTCCGACATTTTTCTTGAGATGGCGATTGGTTGTTCAGACGATCAGACAGGTTAGAAAATTTCTATCGGCTACCGATAATATATCTGCATGTATCGCCGATATCAGTGGGAGATTGTCACCAGCTTTGGTCGGACATAACTTTCATACGATTGCTGTTAAGGGGCAGAACATTGTCTGATCTGTTCCTTTACTACTTTATTTGTTCTGAATGGTTAGTGGCAGGTCGGGAGAGGGCACCGAACGATCGTTCGTCCGATGTGAAGGTAAATCTGCACGTCTATGGCCACCTTTATACATTACTTTGGTAATAAGGGATAGTCAGAGATTGTATTTTTTCTGTCTTAGTACATGGCATTTTGGAACAGAGGACTCCATTGGGAACATCATTACAACTGGTACATGTGAAATGATTGGACTGAATGTGTGTATACATGGATCACAAAAGCAATATATATCACTAAATGCAACCATGGACTGCTGCATGGAATTAGTGCAGCCAGGGTCAGACTGGGGGGCCCAGGGCCCACCGGGACTACTGTCCAGGGCCCCCTCCGCCCCCCCCACCCCCCTATGATGATGCGCCGAGCATGCATGCGTGAAGGCGCTCCTCGGCGTGCATGTGTGTACATGCAGCTCGGCAAATCAGTGAACGGTGCCGTGCGCATGCGCAGATAGCGCTGCGCGGCACATAGAAAAATGAAGATACGAACGGGACAGGGGACTGGCCCGGCGGGGGCCCATTAAGGGTCGGGGCCCACCGGGTTATTTCCCGGTATCCCGCCGGGCCAGTCTGACACTGAGTGCAGCTGTTATCCGGAATCCCATTATCCAGAAATTTCAGAACTACAGGAAGGCCATCTCCCATAGATTACATTTTAACCAAACAATTCACATTTTTAAAAATCATTTCCTTTTTCTCTGGAATAATAAAACAGTACCTTGTACTCTGATTCTGATAACCGCAGCTCAATTTAGTAACCATACATCAACATTTAAGCAACTTTGATATCACTCCACTTTCCATAAACAATTTGATGAACATGGTAGCATAACATTTAGCCGCTGAAGACTGCATACAGTTAATTAAACTTACAATATCTTAACTTTAATAAACATAAACCATTTGAACAACCCCACATCAAGCCTTTGACTAAGCAAACTTCCCACTTCCTGTGCCCCTCCATACACGCACCTGCACCTTAATCTATTTCCCCCCTTTTTGCTTTCCGCTAGGGCAGCCATACCACTCCACCAGCACTGTGACAATTTATTTTTTATAATTCTTATCCCTCATTCAAACCCCAACTTCTTCAAGGGCGGGCGGGAGGGAATAATGTGATAATGGCTCTGCTCCTCTATTTAAACCCTTGCTTTCTCCTCCCCATTCTCTTTAGCTTCCCCAAACTGGAAATCCCATCAACCCTCTCTCCAGGGCCCCTTTTCACCCCCCTGTCATGGCCCCTGCCACTCTACCTGCTCGCTTTTTGGCTACTAGACCCGAGCATCCTGGATAACAGGTCCAATACATGTATATGCCAGTTTGTGCTTATTATACCACTGTAATAGAGATAATCCAGGAGGTCTTTTCAGAGGTGCTCAATTAATAGTTTTAAAAAAAAATTTAATTTTTTTAAACCAAAATTATATTTTTTAAACCAATTATTTGATTTGAAAACAATTGGCACAACTATAGCTTAGGTGGAAATTGGCTATAGTAGCAATGGAAATTATTTAGTTAAAAAAATATGATTATTAGCAAGAATTTATAAGGTGTCACCCTATTCTGCAGTGATATACAAAAGATGGGTGTAAACATAAAACATACAGATATACTAGTTGTACGGTTGGTAAAGATTCTGCACCTCATTTATTTTGGGTGTATATCAACTTAAGTTGAAATACTCAAGAATATACAAACATGCACTGCAGTAAGCTACTAGCAGGTACACAATCACATATTCTACAAGGAGTCTTTTTCCATAGTCCTGTGGGATTGTCATGCTTCCCTTTTGTATTACCTAACGTACTGGTGTTGATCTCTATTCTAACAGCACATGATATATTACATTAGACATACGTGGACTTGCAATATTCATTTTTCAGAATTAAGGTAAATTGTTGTCACACAAAAAATCAAATGTACCTTATTTGTCTGTTTGGGCTCAGTAATTTCATTCAATTAAACTGTAATTAACATTAATTGTACATTGTGACTGCTTGCTTTGTAGTTGTAACTTAAAAGGCCTGTTGTCTGCAGTAGGTTGTATCCCGTCAGTCTCTACAAGATACCTGAGGAGAAAACAGAGTTGCTAAATTATGTAAGGAACAAGAAACATTACAATAGTTAGTTCATCAAACGTTTTATGGGAACCCAGGAACTAGGGCTTCCTGGAGGGCCTGGGTGATGGACTCTTTTAATATATGTAAAAAGTTTTTTTAAATAATTTGAATGATGGGAGTGCTGTAATAATTATCAGTTCTCTCACCAGAAGGGATTTAGCAATGAACCCAAGGAAATGCTTCTAAGCCCTGTGCTTAATCAGACTATGTCCCTACTGGGTAGAGGGGAGACTCCCCTAGATTGTTTTTTTTATTAGAAAAACTCAATTAGGCACTTCTTTCAATGAAATACACAATATTTTGTCTGACATCTTAAGTAAAGTTCTTTGTTTAGCTTTCCTCTAATAATGCTGCAATACATATACAGTTTGCTTTAAACAAAGCCACACTAATGCGCAGTGTGTTATCTCAGTAGCAGAGATCCATTAATTCCTTCCATTACAGTTCTAAGGCTGTTTGCACAATGTATTGCCCAATGATGAGCTGTGTCAGATCACTATTATATTGTTTTCTAGTTTTCCTTTTTATCGTTGTTTTCTACTTTTCCTTAACTCAGACATTATTTCTGGATGAAGTTTGCTTAATACAAAGAAATACTTACTATAGTCTAGCTTATAGAGTTGTTCCTGCTGTGGAATATTTTACTCGTGGCCCTATTCAGTTTTGTTATGACTCCATTGACTTGAGGCCACTGTGACTGCCCCTGCTGACTTTACTTAATGACATGAACACATTATAGGAGGGAGATGGTGGCGCTCAAGTAGGTTGTGGGAGTAACACCTTCTGAGATGCTAGAACAAGAAAAAGGAAAAACAACAACATTACATTAAAGGATGTTTGATTGGCTCATTGAGGACTGAAAAAAAGTAAAATCAAACCAAATGTGGTTTTCAGAAAAATACTGAGGATATGATGCACCTTTACATGGTTCTGTAGCAAATTTGGGTTGACAAAAGACATTCGTTCGTCAAGCCCAACCCTTCTCTGACTTATGTATTCACTTACAACCTCAAAACTAAATTTCACGGCCTCACAACTCTAATAAATAAGAACTAGTTGCTTTGCTTTAAGTAAAAAAATAAATTTTCAAATTTGGAGTGGGACAGTCTATTCGTTTTCTTCTGTGTGAAATCGTATCCTCTAATGTGTCTTTAACATCCTCTAATGTACTTGTACTCATGTCCCCTCACAAGTACCTTTTCTTCAGAGCAAACATGATCATTTTTCTTTGCAAGTTCATTGTTTAATTTCTTATACCAGTTTAGTTAAATTTTTCTTCCCAGTTCATTAACATCCTTCCTATGGAATGCCACCTAAAACGCCACTTCATATTCAAGGAGAGACCTTTGCTGGGTATCACTAAAGAGGCAAAATTATATTTTCATCCCTCATGTCCTTTTTTTAAACAAGGAAGTATTTTAGCAGCTTTAGTATACACTGATTAACTTTGTCAAAAGTTGGAAAGTCTGTTGTCCACAGTAACCTTTCTGTTGTGTTTTGATGTAATTTTGAAGTATTTTCCAATTACTGGACAGTTTCTATGTGATTATTATTTTTAGATTGTAAGCTCTTTTGGGCAGAGCCCTCGTCACCTTTTATATCTGTTACTGGTTGCTATGTGTGCAATTCCATATGTTCTTTGTATAAACCCATTTATTGTACAAAGTTGCGAAATATGTTGGTGCTCTAAAAAATACACGTTAATACTACTACTACTACTATTAATAATAATAGGGGTCATTTACTTACCCCAGATGCAGTGTGCACCTTCAGATATAATTGTCATGCTCTTTACCCCAAATGCAGTGGTATTTCATAGAATTCCAGCATCGCTGCCCTCACCAAGGGGAGCTGTAATTGTCACCTGATGAACCATAATGAATGCGGTTTTTGCTGCAACTGTTCTTGCAGTCATAAATTATCACAATTACCTTATGTAATACATATATGGAATCAGTTATATTAAATACTTGGGACATGGCATTTCTCTGGATAAGGGATTTTGCATAATTTGTAGCAGCAAACCTAATATCTGCTGTGTAGCATTTAAAAACTCTAATATACTTTTTCTCCATTACCTTGACTTTATACTGAATCCTTCTGGATATATATATAGCAAGTTTCAAGATAATATATTCCTTATGTCATTGTTTTTGTGGGATTTACATGCTTATCATCCCAATAGTTACCTACAATATGTTTATAATGTTTGCTATTCTCTTTCTCTTTCTAATATACTTTTTCTCCATTACCTTGATTTTATACTGAATCTGTTAACTTTAAATTCAAGCCACTGTATAAATGTAACAGAGGAAAAGCAAATCAATGAAAAATAAAAATATTTTATCTAAGCAGTACATGGTTTTTGTAACCTTCTGGATATATATATAGCAAGTTTCAAGATAATATATTCCTTATGTCATTGTTTTTGTGGGATTTACATGCTTATCATCCCAATAGATACCTACAATATGTTTATAATGTTTGCTATTCTCTTTCTCCAGAGCCTGTTTTGTATCCAGTCAGATAAACATCCGTTTATCTTATTTTTAATGGAAATTCACAGATCAAAGGCATTTTGTGCCTTGAGTCATTTTCACACCAATATCTATAAAATCCCAGAAAGAAAGATTCAGTGCAAGGATAGATACAAGGATCAAAGGGGCCTCTCATTGGAGCTCATGTCGCCACATCCATCAGCTACTGTTAAAAGCCCAGGTCTCCCATCCTAGACAACTAATAGTAGTATCTGAATCATATAATTCATCATTAGCCTTGGTCTCTTCTTACAGAGCTTATTCTTGGGTAGAGTGTTTTCATTTACGCCTTAAGCTGTACTACAAGAAATTTAATACTATTTCCTCCTTGTCTAGCTATTACAGTAAGACTAAACTAGAATCTCCCTACCCAGAATCACTGTGAACCTGGCGGGCCATTCTGCATTAGAATCCACTGCGTTTTTACCCTAAATGCCTCCTGACCACACAGCTGTCCAGTCCACAACTGATTGTGATATGCTGTAACCTTTGTGATACAAGGCTGCATTTAACCTTTTTAACCCATTTAAGCTTTATAATCATAACCTTTTTTAGTTTGATTATGTTGATGATAATTCAAAACTATCACTTTATGTTTGATTTGCCTTGGGTTATATTATTAAATTATTAACAAATTGATCCTTATGGGCTTTGGTAGCATTTAATATTTTTACATTACAGTATGCTATCAATTACATTTGCAAAAAGCAATACGTTTACACAATTTGTTATCTTTATGATAATGGCTCAATTATTTGCCCACTCTAAATAGATTCAGCTCTTGAACCCTGTGTACTCTCATCCTTTTATTATATATACACCTGTTGTTGGAGACACATGAAGGGTATACAGGTATAGCCGCAGTTATGTCTTATTTAAATATGTAATAGTGAAATATTTGGAGGGGAAGATAGGTGTATAGCTGCAAGGGTTGCTCATACAACCAGAGATGTGCCAAAGGGGAATGCCTAAGGGCTCTCAATGGTCATAAAATAATGTATTTTTAATACCAATGAATAATGCATGAAGGAGTTGATTCACATTGTCACATGTAAATTGTGAGTTTATTAGTACATACAAAGGGCACTATGGATAAAGGTGTTAAGAGCAATAAAGAATGTGTCCTTGTACCAAAAGTTACAGTAGGACCCATAGGGGCTAGATCTATCCTTAATGCTGAGTTGCACATCTAGAACAGCATGGGGAATTCTTCTACTACTTGTTCTTTGATCAATTAAGAAACATGAACTTCTGGATATCACAGGAAATAGTCCGTTAAGGTGGCAATTTACTGATGGCATTTGCTGCTGAATTGGTCACTCTTGAGCTGTACTTATTATATGAAAATTAAATAAATGTTTTTGGTAAATAAATGTGCAATAGAACTTCTTGTTCTGCTTTTCAGCATTACTTGAAAATGACTGATGTTCTTAGATTCATGGATTCATTTTTTTAACGCATTTATGGGTAGAGAAGCCCCATCCTGTTAGAGAATTATTAAAAGGGTTACTCATACGGGATTTAAAGAGAAAAAAAATGTAGATAGTGCTCTGAAAATTAATGATTATTTATTTTATCTGTTTATTAAATGTATAAAAAAAACTAAGCCAAATCTAAGTTTGTGTATAAAAGAGGCACCGTTTCATGGGATGTAGGTACTATGAACACGAAAAGTAAAATAACCTAAGAATTTATAATGTAGTTCAGACTTTGCAGACATCAGAGAAAGGTCACTCAATTGATCTCAAACTGGATCAAGATTCATTGGAGGCAATGAATGAAAGCAGACTTTTCAAGGACTACATATTTCTAAATTAAATTAAAATAAAATGTATGCCACTGAATTCTCCCACAGCAACATCAGAAACACAGCCTGCTGTGTCAAACCTTTCTAATAACACCTACAGCCATCTTGATATTTTTCACGTTAGGACATTTCATATTAAATTGTCATCGAGAAGCCAAGGGCACCATTTCCTCTCAGCTCTCCCCATATCATTCAATTTGGAGGGGATCAAACATGTCTTCATTACATGCATACAGTTTCATTTTATCACTGAGTATTGCTTCGCTTCTCATTTGGACATTGGATGTTAAGTCTAATTTGACTGATGCATCAAGGTTTGCTTTCCTTAACATTCACTACCTTTTCCACAAATTGGAGGCAGCCTCTTAACATACAGTATGTTTCAAAACCACATTCATGACAGCCATTGCCTGACTTGAATGCTACATAATATATCAGATAAAGAATAAAGAATTTCCATTTATGGACCAGTAGCTAAACATTTCCATACTATTTACAAATATATTACTGTAATGTTTTATGAGATGCTTATTTGAAATTTGCATTTACAATTAAGAACTTGTATTCTTAAATATGTGCTTAAAGGAGAATTCAACCTTAACTAAAAAAAACCCTTCCCCCCTCCCTCCTACCCCCAGCCTTGCTGCTACCCTGGAGGAAATGCCCCTAACTTTTTACTTACCCCTCAGTGCAGATTCAGTGATCGCAATTCATGGCAGCCATCTTTTGGGTTTTTGTGTCTTCTTCCGGCACTTAGGCAATATCTGTCTATTTCGGAGCATGTGCAGTTGTTGCGAACCTGGAAATTGCTTCAACTGCGCATGTGCCACTTCGGCATCTCAGTCTCAGATTACCGACGATGCAGAAGATGGCTGCCTTGAACTGCAATCCCTGAATCTGCACCGAGGGGTAAGTAAAAAGTTAGGGGCATTTCCCCGGGAGGTCAGCTAGGCTGGGGGGGGGAGGAGGAGGGAGGGGGGTCTATGTAGGATAGGGGGTAGGGGGATAGGTGTAGTACAATAGTCAAAGTCTATTTCTTCCGCTAAATTGAAATCCTTCGAATCCTTCGCTTCGTACGATTTAATTGTAGGATCGTACGATTTTACAAAAAAACATTTGACTTCTCAAAACGTAGCCAGCGGCTTGTATAGGTTATAGGAGGTTCCGCCATAGGCTAAACAGCAATTCGGCAGGTTAAAGGTGGTGAAGAGTCGAAGTCGACGTTTTTTAAAAAGACAGTACTTCAATTTTCGAATGGTCGAATTTGTGAAGTATTTTCAATTCGAATCGAATTTTGTACACAAAAATTACTTTGAAATTCGAAGTTTTGGAATTCGAAAATTCACTTCGACCCTTAGTAAATGGGCCCCTAAGGGTTGAATTCTCCTTAAATGTGTTATTTTTCATATTTTACATTTATGGACCAGTAGCCTAATGGTTTTACATTATTTACAAAGACATTGCTATAATAAGCTCTGTGTCCTATATCTGTACTGTGTTTTTTTATTGTATTTATTGTCTGACTTGCCCTCCTAGTGTGTGCATTTATATATTGTACTTTAATTTATTTTGTACTTTTATGCATTGTACAGCTCTGTGGTCCCTTAACAGCACTTTACAAATAAAGTTATACATATATACAAACATACATAATATATTAATCTGAGATATTTACTTAAAATATTTACTTAAAATAATGCACCCACATTTTTTAAAAGTAAGCAGACATTTTTGAGTTTATGTATGTATGCATGTTTTTATTTGTATACTGCTGCTTTTATATGCAGATCTGTGCTTTTTTATACTACATGAATTGTTATTTAATCTTACATTTCTCTATTTAATCTCATTTTATTGGCAACATGGGAGTCATTTTTGCCTATGAAGAACAGTTGTAGCATAGTGGAAAGAAGCTTCTCGAACAAGGTAGGGCAAAGTATATGCTATTGCAGAGATTAAAAAAAACCCTTAACTGCATTGTAATTTTGCCTTCCCCATGGCTTAAATGGAAATTTTGTTGAAATTTAGCCTTTTCATTAATTCAAAGTTTTGTGAATTGTTCAGTGAAGCTAAATGGGCCAGTTTTTCTCATCTTTGATTACAATAGCACCTTTTTCTAAAGTGGGCAAATAAAAAAAATTACAGGGGAGCAATTCACATGATATACATAATTTACTTATTGTTGTATACTTTATTTAAGATGGTTGATGTCATGATCCTTATATCTTAGTACCTAGGGGAATAGGGAATATACCAACCTATTTTAATAATACAAAGAAGATACAATATCTTCTAGGGATTTCATTTAGGCAGTCTGTAGACTTGCAGGTTACTGGAACAATTATATTTTAAAGAGATTAAATTTATAGGAAGAAAGGAATAGAGACATTGCTTCCAGCGTGTTCTTAAACTTTTGTTTTTGAAAGTTATATTTGATCTGTCTGAAATATGATAGGAAAGAATTGCTGTAGAAATATTACACCATTTTATTTTGGAGAAAAAGAGTAATTTAACTAAATTATATCTCTTCCTGCTATTGTCAGTTATGACACTGTAAAATGAGAAACTGGATTTTATAATTGATATTTATATTATCTAAAATAGTAAGATGTTCTAAGGCATTACAAATTATATGCTGACGTGTTCATTTCATATGTTTCTGTTCTTCTTTGCAAAGCAGTAATGCCTTCATCAGGTGTTAAAGGAAAACTATACCCCCCAAACAATGTAGGTCTCTATAAAAAGATATTGCATAAAACAGCTCATATGTAAAAACCTGCTTCATGTAAATAAACCATTTTCATAATAATATTATTTTCTAGTAGTATGTGCCATTGGGTAATCATAAATAGAAAATTGCCATTTTAAAAAATAAGGGCCTCCTCCTGGGATCGTAGGATTCACTGTAGTCACAAACATACCAACAAACCATACATGTTAGGTCACATGAGCCAATTAACAGACAGAGTTGTGTCTTTTGCTTCCTCACTTCTTCCTGTTACAGTTAGAGCTGTAGTATTTCTGGTCAGGTGATCTCTGAGGCAGCACACAGACCATCACAAAATGGTGGATCAAGGCAAGAGATGTAAAAGTGCAATATTTACTTTAATATATATTCCAGTTTGGTAAGATTCTTTAATATGCCACTTAATATGATATGAACTATCTGTTGCATAAGTGTTCATTTTGGAGGTATAGTTTTCCTTTAAAGGGTCAGTCTATGCAAATGAAGAGGCATAATCAACACTTGACTAAAAATTACTTCTAATCACATGTGGTTTATGGTAGACAATAATGCCATCTGTCCGCATAAGGTGTCAGGGTACTCATGGTTTTTATAATTGAGATGAGGAAAAGCCTCTTCTGCAACTTCAAATGGAATTGTAAATGGAACAGCACTTGGTGTAACAGGACTGGACCCATGGAGGAGTGGCAGAAGTGATGTGAGAATATGGCAGACGCTTCCATCGATGTACTGAAGACATAAGATAGATTTTGGACTGTCTGCGAGGTCAGAGGCAGGCAACCAATGTTCACAACAGTCAGGCAAGAGGTCAGTAGGCAGTCTGCAAGCAGCTAGTTCAACAATAAATTAAATTGCAAGGAAACGGTTTAGTATCATGCTGGTAGGTAACAGTTACTTTGAAGAAAGTGGGGCCTTGGCATCTATCCAATGACAATTTGGTGCAGGCATGGTGCATCCACTATGACATAAGTGTGCGTGAGTGCAAGAGATGAAACAAGCATGGTAACAATGATGCTGGACACCTGAGCAGCAGTGTTGAAGTGTCAACCATATTTTCACCTTACAGATGGACAGAAAATATAAGGTTGAAAACACAGTATGGTCACATACCCCAACACGTGTCTCTAGCTAGATATGGAAGCTCCTGTGTGCTTTCTGCTGAATGACATATGACATACACAGCTTTGCTTAGGACTTCTTCAGGGTTAACTTTAAGAATCATCAATGTTAAAATTTCAGCACATTTCTATATGTCTAAATCATTTTATTGTCTTAGCAATTTCTTTTCCAACGAAAATGGTTTAGTCCCTCATTTTGAGTTTCTGCATTCAGTTTTGTATATGCAAACCAAATAAACACATATATTAAGAGGGTTATTTATCAAAGTTCGAATTTAATTCAATATTTTCTGAAAAAAATTCAGACAAAATCCGCACAATTTTTTTGGGCTTATTTATTAATACACTTTCCCAAAAATTTTGTTTCTGGGAAATAATCGTGAAAAATCAGACTTTCATGATTTTTTCGAATTTTTCATCCGATTTTCACCTTTTTTTCCGGTTTTTCACCCGAAAACTCAGAGGGGCTTATTTATAACCACTGGGCAAATTTGCACCTGGGCAGTTACCCATAGCAACCAATCAGTAACTGGCTTTTTACAGGCAGCTGCCGGTTGAACAATGAAAGCAAAGCTTTGATTGGTTGCCATAGGTTACTGCCCAGGTGCAAATTTGCCTAGTGTTTATAAATGAGCCCCAGAATTTTGCCTGAAAACTCCAAAAACTTCGGGGTATTGCCCAAAACCCAGCGCACATAAAAAAACCATTGTCATTGACCTATATGCAACCTCGACAGGTCTGAGATGCAGGATTTTCAGATTCGGACTTTTCAATCCTCAGGGTTTAATAAATTCCCGAAAAAAATTGTGATTCTTTTAAAAGTCTGATTTTATAAACAAATGAAGAATTTTTAGTGATTTTTGCATTCGTAGTTTGGTAAATAACCCCCTAAGTGATTTCTCTGCCCATTTCTTTCTTTCTTTCCTCATAATGTACTTGTGCTGAGTAACAAAGAAGGTGCTGAAATGGAGATTCTAGCGATTAAATTGAGGAAGTGATTTTCAATGTTTATTGGGTTGAGATAATGCCAACTGATGATAAAACTTTCATACAAAGCCTTAAGGTTTAGTTTGATGAGAGCTAATAAAAGAAAAGAAGCAATTACTTTTAATATGATTTCATAAGGTATTACATAACATACCCCCTTTTGTGTTCCATATAAAAGTCATCTAAACCCTTAAACCATAAAATTGTTTCCAAAACATTTCATCAAATGTAAAATTCATATATTATCATTTTTCATAAGAGTTACCAGATATATATTAAACTTATATATGAATATGTGTGTGTCTGTGGGGCAAATTCATCAAGGGTCGAATATCGAGGGTTAATTAACCCTCGATATTCGACTGGGAATGAAAACCCTTCGACTTCGAATATCGAAGTCGAAGGATTTTGTGCAAATACTGCGATCGAACAATTAAATCCTTCGAATCGAACGTTTTGAAGGATTTCAATCCAACGATCGAAGGATTATCCTTCGACCAAAAAAGGACCTTCCCCATAGGCTAACATTGGGTTCGGTAGCTTTTAGGTGGCGAACTAGGGGGTCGAAGTTTTTTCTTAAAGGGACAGTACTTCGACTATCGAATGGTCGAATAGTCGACCGATTTTTAGTTCAAATCATTCGATTCGTAGTCGAAGGTCGAAGTAGCCCATTTGATGGTCGAAGTAGCCAAAAAAACATTTTGAAATTCTACGTTTTTTTACTTCGAATCCTTCACTCGAAGTTAATGAATTGGCCCCTACGTGTTTGCACAGATATGAATGGATGAAAGGAAGTAAAAGTCATTGTTCTGAAGTCAACCCCACACCAGGATAACTGGAGGAGACTCACTTGAGGAGAAAGTGATTGGAACAGCAGGAGATGTGACTTCGATTCCTTTCAGCCTACACAGTTAAGTAGTAGCATGGCCAATCAGATGTTTGCTTGCTTTAATTTATCAGTAAAAGCAACTGCTGATTGGTTGCTGTAGATAACTGGTTGAGGGCATTCCCTAAATAAATTCTAAATAATCCCCTTTGTGTTAATAAAAAGAAATTGGTTTACTAATAAGGATGTAATGTGACAACAGATTCCTGCTTCTTCCAACTCTTAAAGAGTTGGAAGAAGCAGATTTATCAAAATTCAAATTTGGGAAGTTTTTTAATACACTCATCAAATGCATTAAATTGGTATTTTGCTCATCAATTTCAGTTCAGGTCTGTACAAATTTTCAAAAAATGTTTTAAATCTCAATCTCTAAAAAAGCTAAAATTAGGCCTAGGAGAATTTTCACTTTTGCAGGAACTTGCAAGCTTTTAGATGCTGAAGGTTTACATTCAATTATGATTTTAAGGGGCCCATTTATTAAACCTCAAATGTATCTGGTCAAGGTTTTAAAAGGGAATAATTGAATTTTTAAAGCAGAGGAGAAATTCTCCATCTCAAACTTGTCAAAGTCATGTAGAAGTCAAAGGCAGATGTCACTGAAGTAGTTACATGACATCGTGATCTGTTCTGGATAATCTGATAAAGTCGAGTTTTCGCAGCGACAATTCAATGAAGTCGAATCAATCATATGATACAAATTGATGCTCGATTTCGTCAAGACGTTTTTTTGCTCTGACTTTTTCGAGAAACATTATTGATAAACGAGTTCAATTTGTGGAGTTTGGTTGAATTTGTTTTAATAAAAATAATTTGATTATCTTGAGTTTTTGTAATTCAGCCCGTAAGCATAAAAACATTTAAATCACAGTACAAATTCTAATTCGAACATTGAGAAATCAGCCCCTTAGTTTTGGCACAATATATACAGGGGGTTAAAAATGATTGCTCTTGTCTCTATTCTTTCTTTATGTGGAAAATGATCAGTGCCACTGAATATAGTAAAAAAAAACTAAGGAAAGCTGTTTATTCTATGAAATGTATTATTACTCTTCTTTCTATTGCTTCCCTTTCCCCGCCTTATTAATGGATTTCTCTGGATGTGTATTTAAATTGATAGCTAATATGTATTAATTATTGTAACTCCCTATCATTGTATATTTTCCATTAGTAAATGCAGTCTGCTTGAGGAAAAATAACAGTAGCAAAAAATATCTACTTTCAATCGGAACTGAGGGTTTATGCCTTATACTGGCACATACCAAGCCTTATGTCTGAGTTCCTTGTTCCCCCAATGCCAGGGTAATGTAGTGCAAAAAGTATTAGTTCACAGGAACTAAACAGCAACTTTACCTGCAATTTCATAGGAACAGAAAGGCTCAAAAGCAGGAAACCATTGTGCATTTATTTATTGTGGAACTTTTGTATTTCTAAAATGAAAACCAGTTCACATTCCAGTGTCATTTTGTCCTTTTGATTTACCATTATATCCCAGACAGCACCTTCAACTTTCCTTTGCTATAAAATCAGATGCACAGATCTTAGACAAAATCAAGCTGTTTTGGATCCATAAGTTCCTGGCAGGTTTCTAACAATGCTTATAATTTCATGGGCAACAGATCACAGAAATTCCTAGAATTTTCAGAACATAGCCAATTGTTTTGCCCAACTCTAAGCAAATTTTATTGTGCATGTATTTTTTTATGGATTCTGATTGCCAACCCAGTAAGCTTTGAAACCAGCAGTCTGCGTTTGGAGTAAACATTAAAGTACTGAACTCAGTACTGAACTCAAATAATGTATGTGTGCAGCATATATTTAGTGATGGGCAAATCTAGGTGGCTTCGCTTCACTGCGAAATCCGCAAATGGTGAAAAAGTTGAGAAACGCATTGTCAAGTCAATGGGTGTCAAAATTATTTGGATGTGCGTCAGTTTTGGTGTTAATTTTTATACTCGCGACTATTTGGTCCAAAAGTCAATTTTGACGCACATCAATTTTTTTTTTGCTGTGCAGGATTTTGTCACTTGTAACTTATAGTTACATTACCCCTACCTGTTACACTACAGCAAGACTATAATGCTGGTTCTTGGTTTCTGTCATTGAGAGGAATGTGTCCCTATCATTTTAATGCAGAACAATAGGAATACAGTCATTCTTGAAGCAATATTTAAGTAAAAACATACTTCTTGTTTGAAAGAGCTTCTGCCCTTTGTCAGAACACTGTATTTAATTTAAAGTAATGAGTTTTTCTTGCAGTGACACAAGCAACCTCAGCTGTGATCCAGAAACATTTATGCATAAACTGCAAACCTAACTTAATGATGCCAAACCTCACCCCTGTGTAACTCATAAAAATATATTTGTATTTATGAAGGGGTTTCTTTTACACAATTTGTCATCCTTCTGCAAAAGCCTAACAAATAATTATGTGAAGAGAAAACATGCTATTATAAAAAAGTTTAGTTCATCTTTTTCGATGTGCTAAAATAGCATGGCATTATTTTATGTATTTGTTGCCCACTTAGGGCTGGCAAGCCACAGTTTTTTTTAAATCCAACTGGTTTTGCCTTGATTTTAGTAGAAAGCAAAAAGAGTTTAAATTGAATAAGATTAAGTGAAAAAGGATTATGGTGCTAGAAACATTACATAATGAAATCTCTTTTGAGCCTTATCATCTTAAATAAAGTCAATTTTATAAAACATTAAATCAATTGTTGGTTCAAAAGGGATCTGGTTTTGGTTACGTGTTTTGCAAATGACATAAGAGTTGCAGACTCCAGAAAGGTTGTGCAATGCATGCAACAATGAAGGTGTATATATCTAGCTATTAAATTACATCTTCAAAAACCACTGGTCCTACTGTGTGGTGTTTACTTTTGTGCAACACTTTATTCATCTTCCATACTGCAACACTCATCAATCCTCCTGTTGTAGAAAATTCTAACTGTCCCCTGCTGAACGTTATCTTTCTGAAATTCAGCACATTGTTTCTATAGTGTTGCTTCTAGCTCTTCTTAGAGGTACCTTGCCTCTAGCAGCCACTGTTCCGTTTGACATAATTCTTTTAAAATCCCTCCTATCAACCAAAGTACACTGCCAGACATCCTGGTCATGTACAGTGCCTACATGGAATTAATGATCTTACAGTTCTAGCATATTTCATTTGGTCTGCCTAAATATGTACAGATGAGCATAGGTAGGTAAATCAGTGAGAGGCACCCCAGCTTGTCCTTGCTTTTCATCTACTTCAATGAACAAAGCAATGCTATATGTCCATCCAAATGGATTGCTAAATCTTGAAAATAATACAGTACTTATGAATACGATGAATTTGGGACGATAACCTCTTAATGAATATTCTCTCATTATTATATGTTGACAACAGGGTATGGCAAAAAGTTTGGGGGGGGGGGTAACAGAAATAGAATACTATATACAATTATAAGAAAATACAGACAATTGTTGGCATCATAACCAGAATGTTAAGGAGCCATTGCCCCATCTTTGTTAACCATTCCATAATATCAGAAAAGCTACTATCTATCCTGGACATACCTGGTGAATCCCCCTCTCACCCAGGAAATACTAAGTTCCATTCACGACAAACTCCATAAGCTTCACGTTTTTCTTTATAGCACAGATATATCCATTTATTTTCCCTTAATTTAACTACATTTATTTAGTAAAATCGTTTTCTTTACAAACTGTAACATTCAAATGCAACAGACTTTACAAACTCTTTGAGCTGTATGTTTTGCCTGGAAGGCTGTCAGTGCCTACTAGTGATGGGTGAATTTATTAGCCAGGCGCGAATTTGCGCAATTCGCCGCCAGCGAATAAATTCGTGAATCGCCCGCGAAAATTCATCAAAAATGGGCGCTGTTTTGCGAATTTCGCGCAAAATTCACGAATTTTTCGGCAAAGCGAAACGGCGCAAATTCGCCCATCACTAGTGCCTACTGAGAATTTTCTTTTGGTTTGAAAACATTGTGAAAAACAGTAAATGGAAAACAGACTAATAGTCCCTTATGGGACACATCATTTTAGAAAGAATTAGCAGGTATATTCACTCAGGTTCTCTGTTGGGAACTTTTCCAAGTAGCACTAACTTGTGCCTGAGGAAATACCACATTGATGAAAAAACAGACAGTATGCTATAAAGTTCACTTACAACTTGCCAGCGCTTGTATAATACTTCCCACCCCTAATTGGCTATTCATATCCTCCTAATCTGACCTGAATTAATTTTAATTCTCAACAAACTTACATAAGGTAGACAAAAAGTGTTTAAAGTTGCCTAGCTAGACTTAACCTAAAGCTGATAGTCAGGGTGTTAATGTTATGGGCTCTGGACAGATGGATGGTAAAGACCATTGAGTCTGAATACTGTGGATGATGGATAATGGAAGTCATGGGTGGAGTGGCAGTATTGAAGGAAAGTCCAGTGTACGGATTGTTATCCCAGGCTTACACAGGTTTATGTGTTCTAATTGAGTTAAAAAGTACTATAATGCAGCATAGTTAATGTCACTTATAAAAGTGTCATTGTAGTTCTTGGAAACCAGCCAGTTGAACCAAAACAATATTCAAATTGCATTAGCTGTTTGAGCATCTTTTGATTGTCCCAAAAGCACTGCGTTCTCAAGGTGGGACTTGGTAAAAATTGGACTTGACTTTAATATATGTCCCCCATGACAAGCACATACATTTTTAAAACAAATAATTCATTTTACACTATATGCAGCACTATCTTGCTTTGCATGGCATACCCTGAAATATATAGGCTTTGGATCAAATTTCCCATTTTTGTGCTGGGCTATGCTTTTAATATATAAGAATACATGAGAAACATGGGAAAAGCATTTATGAAATAAGTTATATTTAGGTGGAATTTACAAATATGAAACAGATACTGTTAAACTGTATGGTTAAGCTGAAATATCTGTTTAAAAGCCCATGTTCTTTAACTTTATATATGACATAATTTAGCAGGAACTAATACAAATTTCGTAAAAGGCTAAAAAGAGTACCCCAAGGCTTTGCAATAAATTTCTTGGGGTTAGTAAATTATAGGCTATAGAAATAAAAATGATAAAGAGTATCTAGAAAGTAAAATGTATTAGTGTTTATTATTTTCAGTGCTCACCAAATGTGCACAATATTATCTGGAAAATATTATCCATTCCCCATACAGTAAAATGCTATAGATTTTGCTCTTAAAATGTTATCTCAGCCAATGACTTTTTGTAGAGTTATCCAACTGGTCTATTTTAACTAAAATGTTTGACAGATAGTTTCGGCAGTAACTGTTTTTTTCTCTCAAATAAAAGATCCAGAATGAAGCAGAGTGCAAAAGCCTCTCTTCGAGTGAATGCTATAAAGCAGGCCAAAGTTATGTCAAACCCAATTAATGTCAATAAGGAACATCTGTATTTAGGCACCCAAGTTACTTAATGCAAACATTTCATAATTATATACTATAGCACACACACTGCATTATGAGATGCGGTATCCCAGAGAGAATGATATTCACATTTTTCAGATCAGTCAGCAGTCTTAGTCTGTACTTGGCCCAGCTTGCTGTCTCGCCATCACAATCTTTCTTTATAATATTAAGTTAAGTACAATCCACATTTTTTTCTCTTATCTGTGAAATCTTGTGGTTGTGGTTCAGTTTTTTTTAATGAAGGATTCAAATATACATTGCAATTTTCAAGTTTTTCTTTTTGCACAAAATTCTTCTTAAAAAGTCTCAGATTCATAATTTCCAGAGAAACTAAAAAAATTAAAGATAATAACCTATCAATGGGAACTGAAACTAGATATATACCCATAACTATCAGCCTTTGGCATGATAACGGCAACAGTAAGGGCATACTCACCTTGTTGCTATTTTCACCCATAATACAAAAAATACCTACAAAAATGAGTCCATGGACAGCACACTGCCCCTTTTCCTGAAATAAAATAAAGAGCCTTTATTCATATTTAAGTTACAGACCATGACATAGGTAATTAATTAGAAGAAGTCAAAATCCCCTGTGCTATGTGATGCCATGGTAGTTTCTAGCTAGTTTTATTGATTGACAATGATATAACTTCTAAGTTTGATGTTAAAAGTCATGGAAATACCAAAAATTATTTTAAAAGATCTGAAAAAAGTATGAATGGAAACTAATGCCCTAAAAAATACAAATACCTCTAAAACCTCTAAATAATTTGAGTTTTTCAGACAATTCCTAGCAAGAGGTCCTAAAGAAGTCAGTGGGGGTTATTTATAAAGTTTGCGCAGCGCATATTTTTCGCAAATGGTTGTATTACGCAAGTTTTTTCCTGAACGCTAATAAATTGCACTGCTCTGCCGTTTTTCCGTTTTTTGCGAATTTGCAGTGTGAATAAATTTTCGCAAATGGCGCGCAAATGAGACGGGAGTTTGCGCGAGCGCACCCGATGTGCAAGGTTGTTGTGCACGAAAATAGTGTTGACAGTAACTTAAATTCGCAGTTTGCAAAACTGTTTTGCGAATATTTTACCCGCCACCAAAGTTGTGGCGTATTTGAGTTGCAGAGTGTGCGCATAAAGATTCACAATTTGCGAATTGTGACATATTTAAAAAACTCCTATAGACATTCGCATTGTGAAAACAAAATTCGGAATTCTGTTTGCACCTCTTATTCAGCTTTATAAATATAACCATGCTCAGAGCAAATGTATTCACTTTGCGAACCAATATGACCTGCATGAAGTTTATAAATGACCCCCAATGGGAGCTGCACTGGAAATCAGTTTGGACTTTTAGAGATTTTCGTGATCTTTTTGCTAGGAAATGTCTGAAAAACTCGAATTATTTAGAGGTTTTAGAGGTATTTTTACATTTTAGGGCATTATTTTCCATTCATACTTTTTTTTCAGATCTTTTAATAAATGTCATGACGTTCGAAGTTTTAGGAAAAGTGAGCTTAGTCACTTATAAGAAATTACAATTATGCATGATAGATGAGTATGAAGAGGGTCCATTCTACTGGAAATTAGATAGGGTAGTCATTGTAGCCTTCAAACTACATAGTACCCTTGAACATGAGGACCTACACATATAGGGGCAGATTTACTAAAGGGCGAAGCGACAATTCGAAGCGAATTCGCCAGCTTGATGACATTTCATTACTTTGCCGATTTACTAACGGGCGCAGGTGTAACTTCGCTAGTGAAGGAGATAGACTGTAGTGGTAATTCGCTCCCTTATGCCTGGCAAAGTTGCGCTCTGGCGAAGTGATGTAACTACGCAAATTCACTAAGATGTGGATTTTACTGAACCTTCGCCACCTCAGACCAGGCGAAGTGCAATAGAGTAGATAAGACTTCCTCAAAAAATTGTTGAAAATTGTTCTAAGTCCCAAAAAAAGATGGTGACTTTTCATTTTTCAGGGTGATAGGCTGCAAAAGATCTTAATTTTTTTCTGGGGTACCCGGCTTCCTAACATATGGCACCCCTACATTTCCTAACATCTGGCACATAAACTATACACTGGGCTCATGTGTAGGGCTAATATAACTAGTGATGGGCGAATTTATTTGCCAGGCGCGAATTTGTGGCGAATTTGCGTGAATCGCCGCCAGCTAATAAATTCGCGAAACTCAGTTTCGCAAATTTTTTCGCGCAAAATTAGTGAATTTTTCAGCGAAGCGAAACGGTGCAAATTCTCTCATCACTAAATATAACAACTCTATTTTATTTTATTAAGGTTTCCTGGGCTTGTGTAGTGTAATGTATTTGCTGCAACATATACGTCCATTGAAATTTAACTTCCCACCTTATGCAAATCAGCCAATGCTAGCGCAACTTGACTTCGCATGCCGCAGTAACACTAGTGCTACTTCGCCCACATTCGGCGCCCTGGGCGAAACTTCGGATTTTAGTGAATTAGCGTTGTCCTGGTGGATCTACTCCTGGCGAAGTGTTGCGATGTGAGCAAAGCCGTCGCTGGCGATTTTCGGAGGTTAGTGAATTTGCCACATATGACCTTGGTTCAGTGGTTTTATGATTTCTGAAGTTGGTTACATTCAATTCAAATGCAAGCAACATTAAAGGCAGAGGAACCCATTGCAGTTCAATACATTTATGAATTTTAGTTAAGTTCATTGATGTTTAGTGAGTGCACAGCATCATTTTAATGGTTAGCACTTTAATGCATAGTGCTGATACTCTGCTTGGAAAATACTGGGAGATCTTATATCATGTACAGAACAGCTCTGGGAATTTTAATAAATAAACCTATAAAACTTTTATGTTGTTTTAGGAAAACGAGTTGTTTTAAGGATACAAACTCTAATTTAAAGGTTAAAAGTTTTACATATTGCACTCAAAGGATAACTCAGATCCTAAACATATTAAAACTGACTTCTAAAGAGCAATCTGAACACAAGACGTTAAAAATAATGTAACATATTATGGTAAATGGTATGAAATTAAATTTAGCAAAAGCATTTGCTATTCGGCAGTCTACAGTCTCCAGCTCCCATGTGAAATGCAAAAGTTCTTTCAATTTGGAACATAGCAGGATACTTATAAGAGCACACGGTATATTGTTTTAATTTGTTTACCAAGGAAATGGAATGCTTTTAGCTCCACCAGTAATTTGCAGATTTATGTTAGCAGTGTATTAAAAACATGCCCTCAAAGTTTTCTTAAAATCTACAGCTTTACAGAGCCATCCGTAATTATGCCTTGAAACGGGACGTTATGGCATTAATCACTGTTAATTAGACTGGTTTCTCCATGTTGTATAAATTCATTGTGGCTTGTTTAATGCTGAATAGTAGTTTTCCAATCATTGATCTTTCAGATGTGTGTTTCATAGAAACTAAGAATGATTTAAAACATGCCTTATGGAACTGATCGGAGCAAACATTACTTTGATCTAAGATTTGGGTTATAGGAGACCTATCACTATCAATTTTACTGGGTGTAATTTGTGCAGATCTTTCTTTCATTTGAAAAAAAAAAATTACAATTTTATTCTTACATTTTCTTTTAATATTTATTACAGTTTTTTTACCCTTAAGGTGCTTCCTGCCTCCTTTTTAAACATGTCTAAGTAAATATTCTCCAGGGCTGAGAAATGCTGTGATCTGTTATGTGTGCTGCTCTTTGACATTTGGAAATACTTATAGAAACAAATATAGTAGAATTTCCTTGAGTATCTAAACACGCCAATGGAATGTGATTAAAAATTGATATGAAAGAAAAATCTTTCTGAACCACATTAAATGGCAGTCTGAATGTTTGAATAGACTTAACCAGAAAACTCACCATGTACTGATGAGGCCTATCAAAAATGAAACAGCTGTCTACAGGAGTCTGGAACTCATGTTTGAACTCCATCTACCAGATAAAAAATACCAGATATAAAAAGCTTTGAGCTATAAGAAGATGCCAGGTTTTTAATTAGCTATAGATTCAAATTTAGGTCCTCTGTTGCATTAAGCAACCATTATCTACAGGTCTAATGTTGTTCTTTTCATAAAAATACATTTTCAAACAGTTTCCTTTGGAAATGTTACTGAAATGTTATTATTTTACAGGCATTCCATAGACTTTAACAATAATATTGACAGTTAATATATCTGGGTTATCTCATTTTGGCATAAACAAGCTCCATTATTATTACTGCTTTTATATAATATCACTTCGAGTACCATATGGAGTTACTATTGAGCCTTTAGGCTTCTCAATGGCGTATTTATGATTTTTCAGAGTCTATATATTTTTTCTGGTCTTCCTTTTCTTGTATCTTTCTCAACTTTTCTAAGCTAATTTTCTCTTCCAATGAACTTGGCTTCTTCATAGCATGTATTAAATTTAGACAGATTCAGTCTTATCATTTGTGCTTTAAGTGCAGGGTCAGTATCAGAAGTATTTAACAGCACCTGTCCTGTCCCTAAACACATAAGTACAATTGAAGATATTTTCAAGGTATTTTATCCTTGTTCTACAAAGTGTTAGATTGTGTTATATGTATTTCCTGGTGAATCTGTTTTATAAGGCAAATAATTGATAGTTGATAGAAGGACGCATCAGCTTTTAACATAGTAGTCTTTCCTGCTGTTATATTTAACTGCAGCCAGAAATTTGGTTTGTTTATTAATTCCTTTTTTCTTGTCTCTTCATTTGAAACTTTCAATATAGTCTCATTAGCAAATTGAAAATTTTTGATCATTTTCTACCAATTTTGAATCTGATCATATGTTTAGTTTAGAGGATGAATTCCCTGCCATACAGGTTTTGTCAGGTCTGATCCAGTTTATAAATGCAGCTGTCCAGCAACACATATTTATCCCTGTTTTGAGATAGAGCCTGGGTCAGGTGCTTTTACCATATTTTGTATAACCTATAATGCTTTGGGGAGGGTAATTTTGAACACTTGCATTATAAATAATGCACAAAAATCTTCAATATATGTTCATATGTCCCTTTTAAGTGCTAATGAAGGTAATTTTTTGTTTATATTTGGCACACAGCTACTAAAAGGATGTTGTTGTAATATATTAATTAGTAGTCAATAAAATATGTGCATGTGTTAACCCAAGTGAAAGGTTTAGTGCAAAGCAAGATGAGCATAGATGTTTTTATACAGTTTGGTCAGTTTCTGAAAAAACTGCACCATTATCTGACCACTTGTTCACTTGTTGCCTCGACCAGTTCACAAGTGTGTATGGATTGTAGGTTGTGATGATGTGAGTATGGCCCAGCACTTCGTACCCTTCTCTATTCAGTAAGATTGACATTCAGTACCATACCGGAATGTCTGCTTTACATGTGGCCAGCACTAGTCTAGTAAAACTGAATGTGTGATTAATGTGATTAATGAGTAAATGCACTTTTGCAGCTCTGTATCTAGGGATGAGCAATAGTGATGGGCGAATTTATTCAGCAGGCATGAAATTGCCGTGAGAATTCACTGTGGAAAATTTTGCTGCGACAAAAAAATTGTTGTTCGTCAAAATTGTCGCATGTCAAAATTATTGGGACACCCGTTGACTTTAATGGATTTGGACAAAAGAGTCTCACATATAAAAATTGTCACTTGTGTCAAAATTGTCACGCATCAAAATAATTAGTTTCGCTAATTGTACGGTGACGCGAAATGGGACAGATTCGCCCATCACTAAAGTTTTTAGTAAAGTTTTGTGGCAAAATTCTTGGTTTTGCCAGTAGTGATTTTTCCTTGAATTCAAATTTGCACTTCTTTTACATGAACTTATAAGATCTTAGCCCTCCCACTCTCTATCTAAGGGACTTTTTGGGCAATGTGTGAACCTTTGTTTCTACAAACAACAGTTGTAGCATACTGGAAAGTATCAAGGTAGGGTAAATACTTTTGCCGAGCTATAAATGCTGTAATCACAATATATTTTATACTTTTTATTGATTATATTGCATTTTGGTGACATTTTTAGCAGTGCCACACATTTTTTGGCAAAGGGAAACACACTCATCACTATCTAAGACCTTTTGGACCTGCTGGTAGTTCACACAAAGCCTTAAGCATGCTTATTAACAAGGAAAACCATATACTACTAAAACATGGACAATTTCCCATGTGACACTGTAGGTATGTAAAATGTATTCTATAAATGCTAAAATATATATTTTATATAATTATTGTTATTAAATGTAGGCACTTAATCCTTTAGATAGCAAGGGAACATTTATGTTGAGTCTAGCTTTTGATTTCTACAGAAATATAGTCTGAAACTATTACAGATGGACACCATGGAAACAGCATATTGTTTTCCTTATAGCAATAGGTTTACTACAGGTATGGGACCTGTTATCCAGAATGCTCAGGACCTGGGGTTTTCTGGATAATCGATCTTTCCGTAATTTGGGTCTTCATGCCTTAAGTCTACTGGAAATTCATTTAAACATTAAATAAACCCAATAGGCTTGTTTTGCTTCCAATAAGGATTAATTATATCTTAGTTTGGATCAAGTACAAGCAACTGTTTTATTATTACAGAGAAAAAGGAAATCGTTTTTAAAAATTTGGATTATTTGGATAAAATGGAGTCTATGGGAGACAGCCATTCCGTAATTCGGAGCTTTCTGGATATCGGTTTTCCGGATAAGGGATCCTATACCTGTACATTGGTTGGATAACTTTACCTTGTATACGGTTAAGTAATAATGTATTATGAAACATAATTTGACCCAGAAACAACAGGTAGGCTGCATAACAAACAGACTGATTTAATTTCTTTATGACAGGGTGAAAAGACCTTCTAATTGTACTTCCATTGGGAGTCATTTTCCCAGTGTCCCATCGCATTAGATAAAGAATATCAACCTTGAATTGGGCAATAGGATTTATTTCAGGAAGCCAGCAGGGAATATTCGCACACAGACTCTTGGCAACCATTCAGAGATACCAAGCACAGCAAAATAAAAAAGAACAAAGTGAACGTAGGAGGCACATTGCCAAAATAGACCTTACCACAGCAGGTGATAAGGAGACATGGCTGGCAAACAGGCAATGATCTTGCTGTGCAAGTACAATGATTTATTTTATCAATCTGCATTATAGTAAGAAATAGACTGGATTCCACAAGATTTGCTGAGGTAGAATAATGACAAGGCATATATTTTGAGTGAAAGATCTCCAAATCATTAACACTAAAAAGAGACATGTAGCCATTGAGTTCAGCCTCTTCCCATTAACCCAATTGTGGATTCACATAAAGGTAAACAAATAGCCCTACTGAAATTTCAATTATCCTCTAGCTGGGGAAAAAGAAAATTCTATACTCCTAATATGGTGATCACGTTTTATCCCAGGATCAGAATCTATTAAATTATTTAAATGATACTGGGGACAATTTATCAGTGTGTAAATGAATATGATCATATCTAGAATTCACATTTAAATGCTTTTTTTATGGTTCCTTAGGGTTCTGGCAGAAACGGAGCTCTGTTACCTGGAACAAATCTCCCCAAAATGCTTCCCCACAGACAATAAACTAAGATATGTAGAAGGGCTAAATTTACTTTAATATATATTCCAGTTTGGTAAAATTCTTTAATAGTCTCTCAATATGATATAAACTATATGTTGCTTAAGCTTAAGCTTAATGAATTTTGAGAGAAATGTTTTCCTTTAATAGGGAATCCCTATGGTCAGAAGTAGTCAGCTTAGTCTCCATATTTCACTTTATAGAATTTTTTTATCAATATGTGCAGGGCTGCATTTACCTCCCACTGTCCTTCAATAACAGTTAAAATGGCATTTATTCAATTGACCTGACAATACTATTTTTGTCTGTCTTCTGCCATCTTTTATCTGTTGTCAAAAAAACTCCCTTTGTTAATTGTGTTCACTTGAACTTTGGATGATACCTGTTTATCAACACCTTCTAGAAAAACTTCATGTATTTTTAAATACAAAAATGCATGCTTTTTACATACTATATTGAGGCTTGTCATCTCTGCAAGGCAGGACATTCCCTTCCATTGGAGGCTGCAATCATTTATTGAAGATCTCATTTTGCTAGGTCATCAAATGAGTGCCTGCTTTCAACACCTATGCACTGGGCCAAATCTGGTAGGTGGTTCTTGGGTATCGTGTCCAATGATTGGTCATTCTGTGGGATGAGGATTTTATCAACAGATGCCCCAAATGCAGGCCCCTGGCCTGCAAGTCAAGTCAGCATCTTCCAAGCACAACAATCTGGCAATGATACCACAAAAATAAAAATAGTACCCTGAAACTAAATTTTCTCTCATAAAACTTCCTCTACCAGAGCAAAAGCCAATAATGACTTGAGGACTGTCAAGAGGCTCTCACAGCAGCAGAGAAAGTTTGGAGGGATGTATTATCCCTTCTTTGATTTATAACACTCAATATTCCCATACCTGTATATATATATTCCGACTCCAAGGATGTGTTGGGTGGTCTCTAGATGAGATTTTATACAGGTTACCCTTTGGAACATATTTTAGATCTCTCATCTCTTTATACAATCTCAGGTTACCTGAATTCATCAACAAAGAAACGGATGCTATTTCTGTAGCTTTTTATCACATATATGAGCCTAGGCTTTATGTAAAGCACATATTTTTGATGTCATAATTAAATGTGATATTTTCCAGAAAATCCAAGGGGTTTCTAAGATGTGCATCAAAATAGTCAAAACTATTTCATTCAGTTATGCATGATATATTTAACAAAAATCACAGTTTTTCATTTCTTTGTGTTAAGTTACCTTGAAGCTTGTTGAGTGCAGGATCTTATTGTTGCTACCTGCATAGAATGGTTTTCTTATAGAATGACACTAGTTAGACCAGTAATAATGTCAATATTTTACTGACAGCTAAAAAAAAAAACATTTGCCCATGAAGACCAGGAAGACACAACAGAGCATTTTGACAATGTTTCCTTCATGCCTCAGCAATAAGCATGAGGGTGATGATAATGAATTATCATTGCTCACTGCACAAATATTGGGTGGAGAAGGTTCAGTTTTACTAGTCAACAGCACTCATGCATGAAGAACACCAGTCTTTCATAAAGTGAAATATCAGTTTTACCTGACATCAGTCACAATGAATTACATTTGATTGTGGGAGTTTTACATTTTTGTTTATGTGCACAAAAGAATGGGCATAAAAAAGACATTTGGGGGCACATTTACTAAGCTCGAGTGAAGGAATAGAATAAAAAATACTTCGAATTTCGAAGTATTTTTTTGGCTACTTCGAACATCGAATTGGCTACTTCAACCTTCGACTACAACTTCGAATCAAACGATTCGAACTAAAAATCATTCGAATATTCGACCATTCGATAGTCGAAGTACTGTCTCTTTAAAAAAAACTTTGACCCCCTACTTCACCACCTAAAATCTACCGAACATCAATGTTAGCCTATGGGGAAGGTCCCCATAGGCTTTCTAGCCAATTTCTGATCGAAGGAAAATTGTTCGATCGATGGATTAAAATCCTTCGAATCGTTCGATTCGATGGATTTAATCGTTAGCGCTAAATCCTTCGACTTCAATATTCGAAGTCAAAGGATTTAACTTCGATGGTCGAATATCGAGGGTTAATTAACCCTCAATATTCGACCCTAAGTAAATGTACCCCTAAAAGTCTTAAACTGTTTCTTCTTTAATCTTTAAACATTTTTAGCATTGGCCCAAACTGCATGCCCTGTGTGTGCAATTGTACCAGGGCCAGGACCAGTTTGCATGAGGGTGTAGGTGCTTAAAAAAAACACATCTTAGGGGGGGGGTGGGCTGACACGGCTCCATGGTCTGCACCAGGGCCCGCCACTCCATAGTTATGTTATTGTTTGCAGCAAATAATTTTTACCCATCTTATTACAGAACATAAAGGAGCATTATACCCCCCTTATTCAACAAAAGTTCCCTGATTAGGAATCCCATATATTTTAACTCATGTAGAACAAGAGAGTATACTGCCCCTGTAACATATATTTTGCCTGTTGTTTTGATAATGAAAAATCTATGGGGTTTTTTCTTGTGCTAAACAGGGCAAACTGAAATTGAAGCTTTTCCAAGTTTTGGTCCTTACAAGGTAGAAATTAAATTACAGATAATCCCCCTGCATAATGGACTCCTGCTCACAAAATAGTCTCAACAAAGGGTGAAGGGTGGGGTTGTATACTGGTAATCTAATAACATGGAGTAGCTATAATTTTGCTCTGCCCTGTTTACGTCAGCAAAAAACTGAATTTTTATGATTTAATAGGAAAAAAATATGTTCAGCACACGCTCTATTTATTGAAACTATGTACATGAAGGCATACTGCCCTTTTAAAATAAAGCCTTCAGCTGAGAGCCGCTGGTAGAGTAAGAAATAGATCATCCCCTTAAATGAAGAGTTTAGACTGTAGAAATATTTACCTAGGGTTACTTTAGATCATTTATCTTCATAAATTGCTTTACAAGTTTTCTTACCCACATTATTTTCACATCCAGCTGCCAAAATCATAGCATTCTAAATTGAGTCCATTTATTTTCAGTTTGAAATTAAACAGCCCTTTCTTATAGCACCCTGACATTAGCTCAGATTTATCAAGTTGATTTAAAAAGGACTGTAATATCTAATTATATCGAATTCACTTATGTTTATGGTAGATCAACTGATCTCAATGTTCCTGAAGGAAGAAACAACATGTTTCTTCTGCATGAAACTTATCCCACAAAATGCTTAAACATATATTGATATATTGAACAAGAAGCTGCCTAAATAATTTGGAAAGTGTTCTAGAAATCTTGGAGTCATACAGTATCAATTTATTTATTTAGTAGTGAGTGCACACTCAGATATTGTCACATCTTTTTATACTGGCAACATGCTGCCTTACTTATGTAATTTATGCAAAATGAGTATATAATTGTTTTGTGTGCTACTGGTTGCTTTGGGTAGGGAAGAACAAACTTTTTTTCCAGGTACAAAATTTACTGACAATTTGTGGTTTTACCAATAGTGAAACTTTTTTTGCAAGTCTGTGCTAAAGTTTCTCCATGAGTTCTGTTTTGCCAAACCACCCAAAAATGCAGAGAACATTGCATCAACCAATAGGCTCAGAAACCATCCCAACCCTTTCTTTATTGATGTAAAACAAAGGCCTAAAATGAACAGACTGGATTTTCTGCACAGTGGCATATTCTGACACAGTATGGAGGCCTGGTTCAGATTCTGCAATTTTGTATATTAAATCAAATATTGTGTTTCAAATACAAATGACTCTATGTTATGATCCATGCTCTATTAGTAGTCAAATGTCTTAAAGCTAAGTGGAGATGGTAAAAAAAATCCCTACAGTACACAACATTGCTTGTTTTCTATGTACATAAATTAACAGCTGGCTCCCATGAAGAAATTATTCATTAAAATACATTAAAAGCAACTAGAATGCAGATATTAGCTTGTAATTAAATTTTAGAGTCAATTCATCTTTAACCTTTTTTAATCTTTACAATTTAATCTATCTGTCTTCTCCCTAATTTTTTTTCTATGCTCTTCCATCTCACATAGTGATGGGCGAATAAATTCATCAGGCACGAATCCACAGCGAATTTCCATGTTTCACACGGACAAATAAATTCACGAAACTGTAGCGAAAATTTGGTGGCATCAAAATTTTTTTGACGTGCGTCAACATTATTTAGACGCCCATTGACTTTAAGACCATTGTCAAAATTAGCATGTACGTCAAAATTCGATTTTCACAAATTTTCCGCCATTTCGCAAATTTTGCAGGAAATATTTGAATTTTGTCAATTCGCCCATCACTAATCTCACATAGTATCCTCTCATATTCTCTCAATATTTTTTTAAATTATGTTAAATCAATATAAACTGTAATAAAAAAAATTAAAAGTCTGAAACATACACTGAATGGTCCCTACATTTCTGTTGTGATGATCTTTAAGTGGGGAATCTTCTTACAGAAAGGTTTAATCACATAACTTTTGTCGTTCAAAGGTGCCTTTTGAAACACAAAAAGGGTTGACAAGGTAAAAGCAAGTTTTCACGTCTAATTGACTTTTCACTTAATTAAGTCAACCCACAATATTTTTGGGAGTAAGAACCTCACTTTGTCTAGTCTTCTTTGGTATTGAAAACAGAAGGAATGATATGTATGTCTGAAAAATAATTGGAATGTGAAGGTTGCCAGTGACAACATTAAACACATGCAATGCAGCAGGGGGTTTATAAAACAAGAATTGAAGACAAGCATGATTATAATGATAAAAGCCTTTGGCAATGTGCCAAGAATCGCAAACCTATAATGAGTCCTATTTTGTAGTGAAGAATTTGCATCGCTTTGCAATGATTTTTGAAACATGATACAGAAGAAATATAGGGTTTTTTCTATCACTAGATTGTTTACTGATTCACCCCCACTGTTTACTAAATTGTTGCTTCACTTATTACAGGCATTTTAAACTAACATATTCAGTAAACCAGGGATATTCATTTTGTATTCCTACATTTACAATATCCAGCAACCCCTGACAGTCTTTAACGGCCTATATAGTATTGTATATTTGTTAATCCCCACTAAAGTTTATTTGGGGGAACCTTTAGTGGCATACATGTTGTAGCTCTGATCCATTCACATATGTGTTTACATCATTTGCAGCATTTTTCTGCGTGGTATTGTTCCACTTGCTCCACTTTCCTGATTAGTGATGGCAAATTTGCAGTAATTTTCATTCCAGGTTTGGTAGTTGTCTACATGCCAATATACAGTGCTGTAGAATTGTTTAACTATGATGTTGGTTGATTATGGATTTGTGTATTTAGTCCAGAAAGGAGTTGTATATTTGAAATAATAGCAAACAAGCTACATTTCTTTTTTAAATACTGGAGCAGATTCGTTAGAGGTATTAATACTTGTAGCTCTTAATCGAATTGAAAACTCATCCATATTTATTTCCCTAAATATGGACAATTTGGAGGTACGTTAGCGTAATTTTATCTTTATAGACATATAATACCTGTTCACACAGTTTTTGAGCCATAAAAGGATTAACATTGGGCAAGGCATGAGAAATATTATCTAGAACATTAGTATAATGTATCTCTATGTCTTCTTGCTAAAAGAAAGAGCTTTTACACAATGGCTACAAAGTGTCACTACATAAAACGGGCTTTAAAGAAAAGCTTGTATTTGTTGAAACCTAAAAACATAGAAGGTCATTTGTAAAGACTGGGGGAAGAGGCCAGACCTGTATCCTGCATTCTGCATTAATGGAAAGTTTCTGGGTGAGAGGGGGATGATGTACTATAGATAAAAATACTATAGGTTTTAGACTATTACTAAGAGAAAACTGATTTGCAAAAAGCCAGACTGAAATTTTTCAGCAAAATGTGAGTACAATAATGATTTTGATGTCATTTGACTCCTTCTGTCTGTTTTTTTTTTTTTTTTTCGTATTATTTATTGGTGAAAATTTGTTTCCCACTCAAAATTGTGTGAAATAATTCTTGAGAAAGCAAGACTTTTCACATACAGTAGACGCCAATTTTAAGGGTTTTCACTACTCTATCTGTCATGAGAGGAAACAAGGAAAACATAATTTGTCTTTAAAAATATGACCTTTCGCAAATCAGCTCAAAACATCAACGACACATATCTATGGGTCTCAGTTTCTATATATGATTTTCGATGGTTTTCACAAAAATACCAGCGTTTGTTTATTCTACTTCAAATGTCACATTTCAACTATTCAGACCATAGACATGTTTTTAATGTCTGTCTTTCTTTGTGGACCAAACAGAACTCCCTGCTTGATGATGAGATGATGAAGACTCCGTCAGTCTTGTACAGTTACACAATGGAAATAGGAATTGTTTTCCTTATGTAGTTCTGTTGTAGAAGAAATACACAAATATATAATATATATAATAAATATATATATGATCATAAAAATAACAAAACAATGTTTGATAAAGATTCCTTATGTATCCAATGACCTGATGCTTGTCTGAAGCAATTACTGTATATAGTGCCAAATCACTTCCATTTCCCCAGTGCTGGAACTAGGATAGGGCTTAAGAAGCACGTGCCTAGGGTGTAATGGTGGGGGCACTTCACATATCCCTCTTCTGTCTGCCTACCCCTACCTGCTTGTCATTTATTTCACCTCCTGCATCACCTAGGGGCACATTTACTTAGCTCGAGTGAAGGAATAGAATAAAAAATACTTCTAATTTTGAAGTATTTTTTTGACTACTTCGACCATCGAATTGGCTACTTCGACCTTCGACTACGACTTCGAATCGAACGATTCGAACTAAAAATCATTCGACTATTCGACCATTCGATTGTCGAAGTAGTTCGACCCCCTACTTCGCCACCTAAAACCTACCAAACATCAATGTTAGCCTATGGGGAAGGTCCTCATAGGCTTTCTAGCCAATTTCTGATCGAAGGAAAATCTTTTGATCAATGGATTAAAATCCTTCAAATCGTTCGATTCGAAGGGTTTAATCGTTCGATTGAACGATTATTCCTACGATTGTTCAATTGAACGAATATCGCTAAATCCTTCGACTTTGATATTCGAAGGATTTAACTTTGACGGTCGAATATCGAGGGTTAATTAACCCTTGATATTCGACCCTAAGTAAATGTGCCCCTGTGTGAGCACCCACAAAATAACAAGACTCATAACATACCCTTTAAAACTTTTTTTGTTTAGTAAGTGACTGGTATCCACTGTATTGTATCTATCTATACTTCATCAGCTCTCCCGGTAGACTAATAATTCCCTCCTTCCTATAAATAGAACTTCTGCATATTTTTGAACATATTGTTTTAATGTATAGTTCAAAAAGAGTTTTGTTTTATTTTAGTAAACAGCATGAACCCTTTTTGCACTAATTTCCTGCCCTTGGACTGGTTAACTTAAAGCTAGACAATGGCACTATTGTCATAAAAGATGAGATACAACATCTACAAACATTAATATATGACCATCTACCTGCAATGACATATTAAGTTAACACAATAAAAAAACAAAGCTATGCCTCATTGTTATGATGAGAAAACTGAGGCACAGTTCTTTTTCTACAGGTTTTACAGAAGCTGATTTTAGCAATGATCATTGTAAACAGGAATGACATAACCCTTACATAGATCAAACATTTTCACATACATTCTCAAGGTGATAATTATTAGCAGATGTGGAAAAACAGTGTTCCACTGAGAGATACAGCATTTTTCTGAGCTTTGGCTCTCTGAGTCAATGTTGACTTTTTACATTAGAAATCTGAACTCGTTTGAAAATACTGCCTATATGGCGATACAATGTAAGAAAATGACTGTTCCTTTTTCCAACAGAAAAACATATTTTTCTCTTTATTCTATAAGAACTGAGGGCCTTAGTATTGCTTTGAAACAGTATTGTTTACTAAGTAAAGTAGTTTAAGTATATCCAGCAAAGACTTTTATGTTTCTGTTAGCATGGCGGTATCAAGTTAATGTCATCTAAACTAGGGTTAGACAGATAAATATTACAGAAATCCCATATTTTTTAATGTTAATGTCAACAAACTTATCATTGTATGGGAAAACTTGGTAAGCCTTGTCTTCCTAAAAAAAATGTATCATATTACCTGCCAGAAAACACTCCAGTTGCCACAGCTTTATTAAAAGTGAATTAGAATCTTTACATGTAGTGATGGATGAATTTATTAGCCAGGCGAGAATTCTCGGCGAATTATCGAGATTCGTCACCGGAGAATAAATTTGCGAAACTGCCGCGAAAATTTGCTGGAGAAAATTTGCCGGCTATAAAAAAAATGAGACGCCAGCACCGTTTCGTGAATTTTGTGAATAATGGGCATCAGAATTGTCACCAGTGTCAGAATTGACACCGGTGTCAAAATTCGCGTTTCTTGAATTTTTCAATGTTTCGTGAATTTTGAAAGAAATTTGCAAATTTTCCACCGAAGTAAAATGGCGCAAATTCGCCCATCACTATTTACATGCATACTTTGAATATGAATAAATATTAGTGATGGCCGAATTTCTCCAGTTTCACCGAAAAATTTGTGAATTTCCATGCTGGTGACAATTCTGATGCCCATTAAAGTCAATGGGCACCTAGAATTGTCGCCGGTGTCAGAATTGTCACCAGTGTCAAAAATATTTTGACGCTAGCGAAAACTCGCCGGTGAATTTTAGCAGCAATTTCGCTTATTTATTCGCCAGCGCAAAATGCAGAAATTTGCTACTAATTCACGCCTGGCGAATAAATTCGCCCATCGCTAATAAATATAACTTTCAAACAGAACTTTCCAACATGAGGGAATTTAGCCATACCCTAGGAATGCTTTCCACTATAACAAACACCTGTGGGATACCTGCAGTTCCTTCCACTCTCAGCAAGTGTCTCAAATCGGCATGTGATAGCAGCAACCTAACTGCACCCCTCTCCTGGTTTCCATCTCAAGAGAGTACCAATCGCCAGCTGCCCCTGGTTTAGTGCCTTCTGACTGCCAAGCCGTAGGTCCCCATTTTGCAAATATTCTACTGCCTAAGCTGACAAGGAGTAACATACATCCAACAGAACCAGAAAAACAGCAAATTAGCAATATGAGAAAAAATAGGAGTCGGTGGGATGCAGTTCTTTTCCTGCTACATTTAAATGGAAAGAGAGAACTTCCCTTCTGTGATGTCACTTCCTCCCCTGGCAGCATACCCGCAAGGACAAACACTGACAAAGCAAAAATTAAGAAAAAGAACTGTTAAAGACTGTTAAATACCTGTGTGATAATCTAATTAATTAAATGGAACCTGTCCAGGCCCCAACACTAAAGCTGTAATTTACAATTACGACCACAGACTGCATTCAGCATGTGCTCCTTCCGCGTGGTTGTGCTAAGCTCAGCTGGCTTACCTCTGTATAGAATTCACCTTGTGCTGAACACAATTATACTGGAAACATGGGAAAGAATAGGCTTCATTGTGGGTAAAAATAGCATAGTGATTGTGGTTAAAATATTCCTCTTCTGAAACCTGGTTTCTTGCTTTTTTGTTTCTCACAAATCCATGTAGCAATGGGGTGGCATGTATTGTTTTCAATGTAATTGGTAATAATTTAGTATGTAGGGATCTTACTGGTTCCATATATTTATCATTTAAGCAGCAAGCACTCCTCATGGTTATCAGTTATTATGGAAATGGCCAATATATACAACCATGGACTGTAGAAGTACAGAAAATCAATCCGGCTCATAAATTATCAAATGATATATATGTACTAGGTTGGGCAAGAACAGTAATATTTACATTATTCGGTGTCAAATCATCATAGTGTTTAAGCTAAACGTATCATCAACTTTGTGTAGTCAATTACTATTCTGTTTATGGTATATGTTTAAACACTGAAAACATTTTTGGGCAGTTTTACAGCACGGTGCAATAAATATCATTCATTTTAAGCATGTGTTTGTCAAATTGCTGTCTTAGCAACCATGTCAAAATAAAACTAACCCGTCATTAAAATCACTCTTTCTGTTTTGCTTTTTTTTAACATGCTTTTTAAATGATTTTTACTTTTTATTGAGGAATACCCTCCAGTGGCTGGTGACCCTATAAACAGTTTGTAATGAGACACACTACATTTTAGCCAGGTACAGCAAAGAAATAATGATATCCAAAGCTCTGGAATTGAGGAAATTGCATTTTCGTGCCGGTGCCAAATGCAGCTCTTGAAATGAAGGGCTGTGGAGAATTTGAAAACAGTTTTGCATAAACAATGCTTTAAACCGCAAAGGAAAGTTGGCTATAAACTGGTAATCTGTTACTTCTGGTATTTAAACAGTGCCATATGAGCTGATTTAACTGAATTGCCCTGATTAAAAGAGTTTTTAAACCTGCTAATTTCCCCCCTTAATACATGTTTATAAAAAGCTTTGCAATTGTAAATGTCGTGTTTATTTAGCTAAGTCTGCCATCAGGGAAAAATATTTAATATCCAGGAACTGAAGCGTAAGAGAGTTGACATTTTTGCTCTGATAACGTGCCAACATTGAACTTCTTCTAATCTTCTTCACTTTTTCCTTTATGCATACTTGTAAGGTGTTTTCACAGTATAAGAATGTTCAGAGGCAACAAGAGAAGGTAGTACGATGGTAAACCAAAAGGACTGGCTTTTTATATACATATATATTATATATATGAGCTTTGGTCACATAGGCACATATTGTAATGTGAAAAGTTGTGCAGAAATATATTTTGCATGTAATTTTCATTTAAATGCCGTTGAAGTTATAGGCGTTAAGCGCTGGAATAACTAAGTAGACACCCAAGTAGTTGGTAAACAGTAAAGCTTACACAGTTTTACTAACTAAATCTGTTTGAATTCTGGTTTTCTAACCTGTTACTTCAGTGGCCTTTTCAAAGACATAGAGACATAAAATAATTGTGTAAAGTCTGGCATAAATCTGGTGTTCAGACTCTTATGTAAATATGCCTGTAATATAGGATTTTCTGGATAAGGAGTCTGTAATTTAGTCTACTAAAAAGTTATGTAAGCATTAAATACACCCAATAAGATTGTTTTGCCTCCAATAAGGATTAATTATATCTTAGTCTGTATTAAGTACAAGGTTTTGTACAAAGTGTACTTGTCCTTTATTACACCTTAAATGTAATACTATTTGGAAACGTATTGCATGAGCTTAAGGATCTTCCCAGCAGAGTCAAATATAAATTTAGGGGGTTATTTATCAAGGTCCGAATTTTTCTCAATATTGGCTGCTACAAACTCCGATCTAACTCCGATCGGGTTTTTAATTCTTATTAATTATTACATTTTCCCGAAAATTACCTTTGCGGGAAAAGCTATGATTTTCACCAATTTTCCCCGTATTTCACCCGTGAATTTTTCGGAATTTTCACCAGCTCAGAAAACATTGTGAAATTGCCCAAAACCACCGACACAACCAAAAATCAATGGGACTGTTCCCATTGACTTTTATGCAAACTCGACAGGTTTGAGATGCCGTGTTTTTATATTCGGGCTTTTTAGCCCCCCGGGTTTAATAAATTCCGAAAAATTTGTGATTTTTTTAAAAGCCTATTATAACACAAAAAAAAAATGAATTTCGTGTATTTTCGGGTATTCGGAGTTTAGCAAATAACCCCCTAAGTATGTAGTTATTGCATTGCAAAACAAATCATTGAAGCGCTATACTGAAAGTAAATCCCTTTTATATAGCACATACATTTAACTCCAAATCATTGTTAAACATATAGAAAAATTTTTCCACAAGTTTAGCACAATGTAGAAGGCAGATAAATTGGTGTTTGGGAGAATAACCAATCATTTTGGACAACAGTCAAGGGGGCAAAGTGCTCTTAAGCTTTTATATTGTTTAGTATATATTGTATTAAATATAGGTGGCATAATTTGTTAAGAACTGAAATTCTACCAAATTATAATTTTTTGTAAACAAAAAACCCAACAATATTGTCAGTGTTTTAAAAATGTAATTTAAAAACAGTTATAATGTGAATTTGTAAAATGGTTTCAGTTTTCAATTAAAATATATTTAGATTGATGGCAATGGTGGTGCAACATTACATTTTTGTTTATTTAAATTGGTCTACTGCTGTCTGTTTCTAACGTCACTGCACTGGGGTAAGATGGGTTCAAATGCTATTGCAAAAAGCTCAGCTGTGTTGTCTAGACTAGAATATATAACATTTTGGTTAGAAAAAAACTAAATTTGGCTGTCAAAATTACCTGGGGTGTTTTTTTTTAATCTTCTGCCTGAGACAAGGTTCTCACATGAAAAATGGTCCTGTTGAATTAAAAAGAGAGTCAGAAAGGCAAGTGGCAAATATATAGTCATATAGTCAGTAACAGAAATAGTGTTTTGTGAGATTTGCAAAAATTTTGGGGGATGCAAAAAAAGATACCATCTGATACTGGAAATGCAGCCTAACTCACATATTGAAACAATGGCATTAAAGACCACAAATAAATGAAGTTTCAAAAGGTTAAACAGCAATGAAATTTAAAGTTTCCGTAGAAATGTCACCAAAAACTCAGTTTTCCTTTACCAAATGTCAACATTTTGACAGAACTGCAAATAGTTTGTCTAACTTTGGAAAGAACTAGAGTTAGGTATTGAATTAAAGAGGAATTTATCATGAAACAGGTTCATGTTCACACAATATCCACATATCCACAATATACTGTATGTGCACCGGTATTATAAAATATACACTATTTGCTTTATAATCACCTGGAAAGGTAGCAGCTCAGTCAAGTCAATAGCTGGTTCTCAAATATCCTTCTCAATTCTTTCCCGACCCCTTACAGCGCACTGCAGCCCATCTGTTATTATTTGCAGTAATGGGCGAATTTGGCGAAATGGCGAAAAATTTGAGAAACGTCTTGTTTTTGACGCCGGCGGAGTTTAGTAAATAACCCCCTAAGTATGTAGTTATTGCATTGCAAAACAAATCATTGAAGCGCTATACTGAAAGTAAATCCCTTTTATATAGCACATACATTTAACTCCAAATCATTGTTTTTGATGCCGGAGTCCGTTTTTTCCGACGTTGGCGACATTTTTTCGGGCGAATTTTCGCAGGCGTTTCGCAAATGTATGAGCAATGAGCAAATTCGCCGTGAATTCGTGCCTGGCGCATAAATTCGCCCATCACTAATTATTTGTATGGGATTCATCTAACTGTATGAATTACAGCAATTCATACCTGTTAGTCAGTCAGAAGAAATAATGTAAGAGGCAATAATGTAACCTAAATATAAAGCTTCTCTTACTGGTCGGGTTCCGGAAACTGGACTGGGACTAGAGCAGGTTAAAAATCATGATATTTCAATTATTTTGCTGGGCAGATGTGACAGTTTATAGTCTACGATGCATGATTACTAAGGTAGAGAGTGTTGCACAAAGAGGAAAATTCCTTTTATAAAGAAGTGAAGGAAGTTGAAGATTTAAGAGCACATTAAATTTATAACAGTATTTTGCATAAGATATTGATACTGTGCAGCATAAATTATTTTTGTATAAATGTATTCTACAGGTCTTGATAATATCATATGTTCATGGATAAATAATTCTGTAGATTGTACGTTATTGCTGTTTTTTGGCTAAAGTTATTAATTAATACATATTGCTAGTAATTTATAGCCATTCTTTAAAGGAAAATTTAAAAATAAAATCCGGTAATCTTCATTAACACTTCAAGAAAGAGTGTCAGACTAATTTCATTTTTACAGAAACTGCCCACTTGGAAAATGCGTGATAATTACAGGGTGACTTAGTTAGGTTGAAACTGGTGTACATTGTTCATATGAAATTTGTTCTTATTCCTATGGATCTGCAGGACAAAGTGGTTGACTACATTGAAACAACTAGAAATAATACCATTGTGCTATGTACTGCTGTAGGAAGCAAAGTGTCACGGCCGGCACCCAAAACCAGAACAAATGCCAAGGATCCTGGTCTCGGCTCGGCTTCACCAGTAGTGTGACCACCTTTGGGCTTCGGGAGGAGCCCTCAGCTTAATTGGGTGCCACCTGGACTTAACGAGGGGTACAAGGCGAGGAGTTCTGGCTGGCAAAGGGGCACGACCGGATAGCAAGAGTCTTTGGGCAGAAGGTCAAGGACAAGGCGTCTGGTGGAAACGGAACAGACTGGATCAGGACAGGCAGATAACAGACAGACTGGATAAGGCAGAAGGATGGTCAGACAGGCTGGGTCGAGGCAGGCGGATATCAGAATCGTCAAACAGGCAAAGGGTCAAACCGTGTGATCAAGCAAGGGGTTAAGCAGGAAGAGTTGTCGTAGTCAGGCAAGGGTCAGGATACAGAATGCAGAGTAGTCAGGAACAGGCTGGGTCAAACACAGATAATCAGTCAGGATAGCAAATTCAGAAACAGGTAGCAAAAGCTCAGGAAACCACAGGATATGATCCTATAACGGGCACTGGCTACAGGTCTGAATGGGCCTTAAATAGGAAACCAATTGGCGCCAAAACGTGCTCAATTTCGCGCCGTTGCGCGCTGGCGTGATTGCGCCTTTAAGAGGCGCGCAGGCGCGCCGCGCGCGCCCTAGTAACCAAGATGGCGCCGGCAAGGGCAGGATAGGAGCGGCGCAGCGGGCGTCCACGCCAAGGACGCGGCGTGGATCCCGCTGCCCACTAGACCACCAGGGTAAGTTTCTTACACAAAGGTAAGGTAGGCAGAAGTCAAATATCAGAGCAATAATCTATAGCAAGAACTCAGCAGACACAAGTGGCAAGCAATGCAAGGTAAAATTTAAAACAGACAATGTAGCAGCAACCAGCCCCAGTCTTACTATAATAAAGTTACCTGTATTTTAATGTACACATATATCATCTGTGATCATCAATATGTTTACCTGTTTAAATTCCAGAGGTTGGGAGTAGATAAACTTACATACATGGATTCTATTCAATCCCATCCCAGGCTCTGCATAGCAGGGGTTGAAGCCTGTTTTCCAAATGGAATCCCTTGCCAAATCTACTTTTCACAATTACAACTCAAAATACATAGTTAAATAGATATGTCTTGGGAAACATTACATGTTTACCTGATCTTCATGGAAAAGTTGCAATATTGTATTTTGTATATTCAAAATTGCAGGTTTACAAACAAAAAACGTAGTCAAGAGCATTCAAAACATATACATAAGGTCACATAAAAAAGACAAAACTGGTATTTCCCTGACATGAGAACTGGGTAGCGGAAAGTGCAGCTGCCGTAGTAGCAATATTGTATTTTAAAGTCAGGCAAGGGTTAATTAGGTTATGTAGATGAGGATCCTGGCACTTCAGAGTCCATTTGGAACTCACTAGATTAGTAAATTAACGTCACATGTGTTACTGGCCTCATAGCATGAGACAACCCACAGAAATTAGCTGTGTTGTTGCAGGAGAATGTTAGTGCCATAGAGGGAGTATACAGCAACACTGTGTAAAATCTGAGAGTATGAAATGTGGCCCTCTCTATTTTATTCATAGTTTAAGACAGACTAAATGAACCATTTATAGTGAAGATAACTTTATATTACACATTTTAGCTTAAATAAATCCCCAAGGAACGCTTACTGCAATAACACCATGAACAGAATTACCTGCAATGCCAGCCAACTTCAGCAGCCACCTCAGATGGGCACATGTTAACAGGTACTTGAACTTCACCTATCTCCCGGGATCCACCCCTGCAGAGTTCCAACAGCTGCTCCCCTGAAGGTCAAGTCCATATGTTAAGGGCATGTTTATCAAGATTTGAGATTAGAGCTTACCACAGAAAAACTCACCAACTTTCTATTCATCCCTAAGGGATTTTTAGAATTGTATTTTTCAATGGGTGAAAGTTAGAATTCACAAATGGATAAATATGCTTCTAAAAATCCCACTGGAATTAATAGAAAGTGAGTGAATTTCACTGTGTTGAGCACTAACATTTTCAAAAATCTGCTCCTATGTGAGTTTAGCCTTGGTAGGTATTAAATAATCACTCATCCTGGAATTCCTCAGTTTGTACCTTTTAAGGGTAATTTATGACTAGTAAGGCAATGTGCAAAGTGCAAAAAACAGGCATAAATTATCAATTTTTTTATACTTCCTTCCTGCCTAAATTAACTGCAGCAAGAATGTTCTGAAGCAGAACAGAGCACAGAGGCAGAAGTGATCTCTGCAAGAGCAATTAAAGGTGCTTTCTTGTGCCCCTTTGCGTTTTTGCCTGGTGGAAAATGAGCTAATTGTTGTTGTTAATATATGTGCAGAAGTAGGCACTTGATAATTCAGCCCTTCTGCCTACCAATTCTATGTAAATGCTGAACACTGATACATATGCACTATCCCAGTTTGTACTGTGCAAAAACTATGGCACAATATGATGAGATACATCACAAGGTCATGGTGATGAAAAGGTCAGTAAGGCTATAGGGATAGATGTCCGAATTATTCCTTATCATCTACTGAAGGTCCCATAAAAATTGAAAACAAGAAAATGTGCCTTTTATAAAAACTATGTACATTATACATAAATTATACAAGTAAATGCAAGCACTCATGGGTATTTTGGGTCATTCAGTGTCAATGCAGTCCACATATCAAGAAGTATCCAAAAAGAAGCTTTATTACAAAGACCAAGGTCTAAGCTGAACCACCAGCTTTCCGAAGAGTTTGGATCTCTAAAAGTAATAGGACGGAGTTGGGGGTCCTTATTCAAATATTTATTTAATTTTGGGACCATAACATATTTTTAAAAAGTTTATTATGTCTCCCTTTTGTGAGCCTGTGCTACATTTTTATATAGTCTACCATATTTTATCATATATCTATCAATTTGAGCTTTTGAATGGGCTATTCTGCAGCTTTGAATACCATAGCACATAGCCCAAGTGGGTTAATTCTCCTATTTATGCTTACAGCAGTTCAACAAGTACAACCTGAAGGAGGGTCTTCCATAGCCTTCTCTGTACTGTTTTTCTTCCTTTGTACTTTGCATGAGAACATGTAATGTCTAAGTTAAAGTAAACACTTTACTCCACAATGCATTGCATTATTAGGCTTTTAATTACTTTGGAGAAAACAATAAACATTATTTGTGTAGTTAATGTCGCCACATCGACTGCAAAAGGTTAGTATAATGAGGCGCTTTCAGAGAATGATGGATATTTGCCCTCTAAGCGTTACATACAATATCCATGACAGACAAGCACTTTAGCGCAGCAGAAGATCAGGGTTTTAAACAATAGTTAAGGCATCTATGGCTGCTTCTAAAAACACATTGGATTCAAATAATCTAAGCAGTGTTCATCTGAGCCTTTTCTTTATTTTTCTTTTGCAATGTTATTTTATGCTTACACCCAAATATCAACCTACGGTGAACAGAATATGTTTATGAAGGAGTCCTGCATTTTGAACAAGTGAGGAGGCAGTTCATGTCATTAATGATATGAAGGAACAGCAGGTTGCTTCCATGGTTCACACACAGTATCAGCTGTAGGAAGAATTAGTGGATCATTTGATTCTTTGAGGACACACAAAAATCCAATACGCAAGGATACATCATCAATAAACTGTACTGATTTGTATTTATATTTAATCTGATTATACCTATATATTTTATCCTGTGATAAATGAGCACTTTGGTCAAGGACTGAACAAATGAATCAAGCATTTTTCCTAAATAGGGAAGTCCAAATTGCACCCTCACTATGACCACCAAAGCACAACACATACAGTGAAAATAAGGGCCAGTTCAGACCGAAGTATCTAACCAAATAGCAGTGTATATGATGTTCTGTGTAATATGTCCAGTATAAGGGATATTTTGCCAGTTATGGCTACTTGACCACTTGGTTTCAGACTCATTTAAAATAAATACAAAAACTGCACAGTTGGTTTGGTCTTAAGCTAAGTTTTATTTGAATTTTTCATTTGAAGATAAACTCCTATAATAACAAAAAGTTAATTAAACTGAAGGTTCATATAGAAATGAAAAAAAAATCATAGATGACTGCTTGGGAATTATTTAATGAAGTGCATCATTACAGCATAATTTCAACTGAAAGTTTCAGTCGTCTATTCGTATATTTTTAAAAGCATTAGACATTACCTGTAAATCAAGCTTCAACACAACAAAGCTTATTGGTACTAATATAATGGGAAACTTCTTTTTTATTATTTTAAATGAATTCACAATAACCCTGTACATTTAAAATATACCGTTCTACTGCATTATACCTGTAGATACCATATTTACAGAACTCGAGGTCCAGTGTCCACTTCCGTGGTTATATTAGCATTTCTACCATATTCTTCAATTTTCCACCTTTGTTAAAAAGATTTCTATTTATGTAAAAAGGAATAGGGGTGGGGTAGTAAAAACAGGGAACAGAGTATAGAGAATACAGCAGAATTGTGTGAAAATTACAATAAAGCATATTAATAATGACAAAAGAAATAAATAGCAATGCACCTTTACAGCCTTTTGATCATTGGAAAATTCCAATAGATGTTTTAGACCGGAGATTCAGGAAAGTCTAAATCTCTCCAACTTTCACTATGAAATCTTTGAAACCACATGTGTAGGACCAACACGTATATTCCCTCCCTTGATACTTTATACATTGAGGGGCAGGTTTATCAAAATTGTCTTCCTACTTTCTAACTTTCACCCATTGATAAATACAATTTTAAAAATCCCATGGGAATGAATAGAACATGTGTGCGTTTTTTATATATTAAGCTCTAAGCGTAAGAAAAAAATTAATTTTTGTATTTTAGATGACTGTAAGCTATAATAATGTTTATCCAGCAAAATTACAGGAAATAGTGTTTTGGGGTCAATATTTAGGCTATACTACCCAAAGGAAAATATGTAAAAAAGCATCACTCAACAAATTATATACAAATGTTTAGTAAGGTATTTCATAATGTTCCTTGAGATATTAAAAATGAAAAGACAATATGATTTCCATCTTTTTCCAATTCTATTAAAAAAAAGTAAAAGTTATAATAATAAACAAGGCTTTGTTGGCTTTTTCAATCCTAGAGGCAGAATTAGAATTCATCCAAAGTGTTTTCATATTCAAACAGACAAATTGCCTTGTTTGCAATGCCAATATTTTATGTTTAATGTTGGCTTCATGATAAGAATATTAGGTGTCTGTTTTCCTGTTTTCACTTAACCCTTTGCTTGCTTTTTTTTTTTCTTTACAAACTCTCAAGTATCTGCAGATACCTAGATTTAATTTCTGATTTCTTATTGTGGCAGCTCTTATTGGCACAAATGGCACAAATCAGGTTCATATTGGTTTTGCTAATTAGAAATAATATGTACTTTCATAAAGAAGTGCTGAAATTTCAAATGGAGTTCCAGGTAAGGATGAAGCTGCAAGGTTTCCAGTGGAAAATAATCATAGATTTATACATCAGGTGTATCTGGATATTATCACCAAATTTCTTTTGTTACATATATTTAGCCTTCCTTTGAAAAGAGTTATCATGATATTAATTTGCTCAGACTAGGTCTTCTGAAGAAGGTGACTTACTTATTTTAGTAGCTCCTTAATGGCTGACATACAGTCACAGAATTACCAGTGTCAGTGTAAGCATGGGATTCCCATGATTTCCATTAAGGGCCACTTAAGAAAGGTCAATACAGTATATTTGGTATAATGAGTTCAATGAGCAGAAAAATATATGCCTCTACAGTAAATTTAAATGGTTATCAATGCTGATGTTATTAAATGAAACACAAGTTTCTGCAGCTTTGGTCTGTATACCAAATGAGTGCGATAAAATGTGATATCTGAACCACCAATGGGAAAGACCCTCATGCCAAAGGGACAGAAAATGACAGCTAAATAACTCAGATGTAAGTTGGTACTGGAGCAAATTGTCTCCAATAACCAGTCATTTTTTATGTATTCTGTGAAGTCAATTAAATTCACACTGCCACTACATCATTCAAGTTTATTCTTTAACCAAACTAATGGCATTTATCATACATGATTGAAGGCATTTTGGTGCTACAATCTGAATGAAACAATGACAATCCTTAGCTTTTTGGATTGAACACTTTTAAAAAGTGTTGGGAGATGAATAGGCTACAAATGTAGTTACAATTCAGTTATAACCACAAATCCTTCTCCAGGATGATGTTATTTATGAAAATCGCTTTTGTTTTCAGACAAAACCTTTTATTTTTGGTACCAATGTCTATTTAATGGTAGGAATAAAATGTATTAATCAAGACATAGTTTTAGTAGTATGTGTCTAATCTATCTTGGACTTTTTTTCCCCTATTTTTATCCTAAAAATAAAGCATAAAACTGAAAATGAAATTTCATATATTTCCAGAATTTCATTTATTTTTTTATAGATCAATGAGATCTATCTGTCCGGCTAGTGAAAATTTACCAGAATGTGGATGGAACCTATTTTTTAATAGGACCATTTGTGCCAAGGTCCCAAACAATCTCTAACAACATGTCATGTAAAAGAATGGGAGAGTTCTGTGTCCTTGTGCCTAGCAATGGGAACACAGATACTATATATACTATATATAAGTGCAGAATTGATTTAAATGATTTACATATATAGCTCATTTATTTCCCACTTTTCATGTTAACTTCCTGACGATCAGGATCACTTTTGTTCATGTTTAGTAATATATGCCACAGGAGTCTATACAAAGACTTCGGGCGGCAATGGTGGAAGAGAGAATGCATTTGAGAATACTGGGGCAATCAATATATTGCACCTATATGGCTCAATTATGTGACTTCACTTACCTTCTAAACAGAAATTAACTAAATATTTTTTTTTTTAAAAAATATGATTGTTTAAAAAAATGGAATGGATCAAATACCTAGCTAGAAAACCAGAATCTATCGTACCTGGGTGTTTTTTTAATGTGGGTACCATCACTTAAAGCGTTTATGTCACTTCAAAGGTTAATTACAATACTGCAAAGTAAGTATACATACATCAAATCTTGATCTTCACTGTGGTTACCAAGAACATTTTTTTGTAGTTAGCCTTTATTGCACAAAAAGAACTGATACAATCATATAAAAAGACAACATAATAATGGGCCAATTTTAATGTATAATATTTTAATTATTTAACAATTTTAAGTATAATACTGACAATATATTCAGTCAATTTCTTTGGATTTGGATTGTTGTTATAGCAAGGCAAAATGACAGATTGCTAATATTTTTATACCTATTAATGTAAAAAAAAGTTTAAGATTTTGTCTGCTTTATTGAAAAAATATGACTTATTTGAGTCCAGATTTTATTTACAGTAACTGACGACTTTATATTAAATATGTTTATACAACTAAATAGGACTTTATTTCCAAAATACATGATTATTTACAATGTTTTTATATGTAAATACATGGGATTAAAATAATAGAATAAAATTCTGTTCGCAAAAATCATATTATAGAAATAATATGCTTCTATTTAATATCATTAAATTAGATACAGAGGGGTAAAGAAAGAGACTTTGAAAAGTTACAAAGAAGAAAAAACATTTGCCAGCACATTAAAATATAATAGAGAAAGAATTTTACAGGAACAATGCATACTAACTGATTGCATATTATTTTCTCTTTAAATTATATTTTATTCATAAACACCAGAATGAAGCAAAAATGTGTTACCTATAATCACCTTAATTGCTGCTAGCCTTTTGGGCAACTATTTTGTTTAAAGAGTCACAAAAAATCCTTTTAGGTGGATTTAAGGGTGAAGACACACATGGCAATTCGTTGTTGTAACGACTCTTTAAAAACCGTGCTTTAGTGGCCATAGGATTGTGTACAAGTCGTGGTGACATTTGCAGTATGGTGATCAGTCGCCGCGATTCATTTCAAAAGTCAACAAAACGCAATGTGTCTTCATTCTAAAATGTAGGCTGAGAACAAAAAGTGATCCTTGATATTTTTTCCCAAAAATTTCTAGTTTTTTTTTATAAACCCATTGTTCCAAATAGGTCCTATGCCAGTACAATGCACCTAAAAAAGTATAGTGCATAAGGAAAATCTATGTTTCCTCAAGTGTAATGCAATTAATAACAAACATTTAAATATCAATGCTAAATAACATATGCAGTTTTGTACACTTTACACACTTTGCACACTACTACAAAAAAGTAAATTAACAAAGGTTTCATTGGATTCAAAATAATTAGAGAAACTTATCACATGGCACTTTTTTAAAAAATATATGCTTTTTTAACCTTGGCGGTGGATATATTATAAACAACATTTAAGTTAGTTTCTATTTGCTGTGACCTTAGACTATAACCTCCACTCGGACTGTAAATGATCTATAATCTCGGTAAAGTGTCAATTCTATATAGATAATAACTTTTAATAAAGTTTATTTTCTGCCCCTTTCCAAGATGGAGCAATTCCAGAAAGTGTGAAGCAAATTGTATATAACTGCTGTCTTATCTAGATTTCATGGCCATATTGTGAACATCCCACTTTTGTTATAACCCCTGATTTGGTTCCTTTTCTGTTAAATAGGTTAGGTGTTAGCACCATTCAGAGTCTGCTGTTCCTGGGACCTGGTAAAGAAATCCTTTATCTTTATTCTAAATAGAATTCAAGTATTAGTGTAGGGATTTTAGTTCTCCTTTATATTAAACACAAATCTTGGTCACAAATGGCACATTCCTGATATTGACTATACCACGTTTTTACAATTTATAGCAATATATTTTCAGAATAAAATGGTGTTTGAGAAAAGCCCCAATGCACAAGTTCTCAGAACAATAACCAACACATGCCACGTGTAGAATACACTTGTACAGAAAAAAAGCAAATTAACTTAATCTAGTCTTGAGTTTATTTGTAAAGTACTGAAATCATTAATGAAAAGCATTTGAAATCAAACTCACAAGGGTATATGTTTTAATATTTCAACTCCTAGTTAAAAATAAAAGTATGATTAACACTGTATGTTTGGCAGATTTGAGAGTGGTAAATGGGTAACACCTGTTCAATATTTTTCTCCCAAAATTGTGAACAGTGTGATGGCTCTTTCTTTATGAACAGGGACTGATTAATATCAATATCACAACGGTGAGAAAAATGCACTTTTACCCTGAAGTCTTTTGTTTTTTTCTCCCTTGTTATTGTTTAATGAGGTAATTATAAACAGCAAATACCTCAAAATTTAATACAAGAAATTTCCCATAGTACCTAGCTCCTTGTAACTTTTATCTTTATTTCATTTTTAAGTATCCTTATTAATTTTTGAGCCGGTTAACTACAACTTGCCTGAGGCAAAATAACTTTGCAGTTGAGGATTCACATATTTTTTCCCCTTTCTTTATTACATTATTGTTTTAGGTAATTAACATCCACTTTGTAGTGGCAGTTTCGACGCCATGCTGTCTGCACAAGCTTTTGGCATGGCGTACCTGGAAATAAAACTAGCAAAGGTGGCACGCCTTCCTAAGCTTTCTTACGAAGATGTAATTGTTGCTTTTCAGCAGCGCTTCCAGAGTCGATATTAAAATAATGAACTAGGACAAGGAAAAAAAAAATAACTGTGGTGAAAAGGAAAACTTGAAACAATGCATTAATATAATGTGCATAGAAAAAGAGCTAATAGGAGGGACCTGGTCTAGATAGAAACAGAAATATATTGGAAAAAAGTAATGAAAGCAAGAAAGCATTGGCTATGTAATAGGGAAAGAAAAGCACAGAAGGAAAATGTTAAAAAGCAGGAATGTAAGAGGCCCATCTAGGAAGAACCGAGAATTGGTAAAAATCACAAAAAGCAGTGCAATATATACCAGAGACCAGAGAATTAGAGAAATGACATTGAAAATAAAATTTGCAATATTGCATACAGAAGTAGTGTTGCAAAAAGCATCAGCTAGATGGAACAACACTAAAACAATACAGTAAATTAGATTTTATTACTAAATCTTTATTATGTAAATGAGCAAAAAAAAGATATATAGAGAGAGAGAGAGAGAGAGAGAGAGAGAGAGAGAGAGAGAGAGAGAGAGAGAGAGAGAGAGAGAGAGAGAATGTGTGTAGGTAGATTGATAGATGATAGATGATAGATAGATAGATAGATAGATAGATAGATAGATAGATAATAGATAGATAGATAAATGATCAATAGATAGAATAGACAAATAGCAGACATAGAATGGTGATAGATGATAGACAGATAGATAGATGATAGCTAAATGATCAATAGATAGACAGACTGATAGAAGCGATAGATAGATAGATAGATAGATAGATGATAGATAGATAGATAGATAGATAGATAGATAGATAGATAGATAATAGATAGATAGATAAATTATCAATAGATAGAATAGACAAATAGCAATATATAGATAGATGATGATGATAGATAGATAGATGATAAATAGATGAAACTTTACATTTGCTGCAAGGCCATTGCTTCCCTAACCCCACACACACATATATTTATAAAGCATTTTTTGTTACCCATGCACCTATCAATTCACAACATATTATGGATTTTATTTTATTTCATTATTCATTTATAAAAAAAATATTTATTCTGTTATCCATAATTGAAGTTAATTAGATTTAGAATTAGATTTCTAGCACAAAAAAAATTATTTTCATAAATATGTATTTTTAAACAATATGCCTTGCCTGTGAAACAGCAAATTCATCTGGTGCACCTAGTACCTAATCACATTGAATTTGGTGTTAATATATATATTAAATGTTGTTTATGCATATACGGTGAATGAATATTTTTCAGTAAATATGCCGTCTCTAATTTACTCACCACTTGCATAAGTCTTCAGCCGGTTCTCTGCGCTCTCATAAAGCTTTCATTCTGATACTTACACACCTAATAAGAGCTAAGAAAATTGTGGGAAAATAGTCAATATGTTAGGGTGTGCCCATTGTGCCAACCCTTTTGGCAAGATGTTAAAATGTTAATAGATTATTAAATTGAAAATTGATATTTCATGTGACTACTAGATATAAATGTCGGAAGCTTTATGCATTGCCTCATTCTCATTTTCTGGAGTAAAGCTACAGCAGGTTTAACATATTTAGACAAATGTATTTATATATTTACATTTAAGTTGTATGTATTGAGATAAAGCAAAGTAAACTATATATAAAAATATTATTTTGTATCAACAAGCACATTTAGCAGTAACAGCATACAGTGTAAGCCTGCTAATGTTTTCTGTAACCTCCATAGGCAGGTTAGGAATCACAGTGGAACTTTGCAAAGTGGGCAAATACTACTATGAGAAACAAAGAATTTCTTTTGTACGACAGACCCTACAGTCTCTTTGTGAAGGGGATTATGAGTACTGTAATATATAATGATAATAAGGAGAATTATCTATTTAACTGTTCCACTGTGCCACATTACATAGGCCATGGTTTTGAAAAGTAAAAGAATGTGTTAGATATTGGTATGGGATAAGTATGGGATCGGCTATCTAGAAACCCATTATCCAGAAAGCTCCACATTACAGGAAAGCTGTCTCCCACTGACTCCATTTTAATGAAATAATTTGATTTTTTTAATTGATTTCCTTTTTCTTTTTAATAAAACAGTACGTTGTACTTGATCCAAATTAACATATCATTAATCTATATTTGAGGCAAAACAATCCTTTTGGGCTTATTTAATGTCTAAATATTTTTAGCAGGCTTAAGGTATAGAGATCTAAATTACAGAAATACCTCTTATCCAAAAACCCCCAGGTCCTGAGCATTCTGGATAATAGATCCCATAACTGTACAATTGAAATTGGCAACATCATATAGTAAATAAATAGTAATAAAAATGCAGGATATTACATGTTAAAATGGAAGGTGACTGCATGTCTTCTTGTTGTTGCCAGTCAATCCTTGACCTAAATTGTTTCTCAATAAGAAAGGACCTGTGCTGTCAGTATTATTCCACTTTACCTGTCAAAATGGCAGAAAAAGTTCAGAGCAACGTTTTTAAGGCTGCATCCTAAATAAAGTGTGCAAATCTCTTTGCCACCATTAAAATTTGGAATTCTGGTAACTGAATTGCTTTCTTAATATCAAACAAAAGTCCCCTAGCATGCCTGTGATTAATTTATGCTCACTATATTATTATTTTATTGCCGCATTGGCACTGAATACCCATAAGAAAAACGTAAGAAATTTAGCAGACCAATATATGAATCATAATATATACCACGTACATCATTTCATTAATAAATAATATCCAAATAGGTAAACACATTAGTTCATGTAAACACATTTCATATAAGGCAATTGAGGGGCAGCAATATTAAATTGTCATCATGTTATATACATGTTACTATTTCATTACATGAGAAAAGTTCATTAAAATTGAGAAAGGTTGAGTTGCATTAATGGAAACTCCCAGAAACTCCGGTTGTCAGTTATTCACTGCTTATATTCCAGCAGACAGCTAGAGCAATTTCCCATAGAAAAATGTATTAAACTTAAGGGTAAGCATTAAAGGTGGCCATACACAGGCTGATAAAAGCTGCAGACAGACAAAGTCAGTAGGTTATTGGCAAGTATATGGGGCCCTCAATGGGCTTCCCCAAAAGAACATTGGACTGACGTTGCATTGGTACATTGATGCAGTCCTTGCTCCCACCAACTGCATTCCTGGCTTTGTGACCTGATTGTTGGACCCACTATCAGATCAGCCCAATATGGCCAACTCAAGATGGGCATATCGGGGCAAGAGTCGCTCCTTTGAAAACCTCTCCAAACAAGTGGATCTGCCCATGTATGGCCACCTTCAGTCACCAAAAAATCAGTTTGTTAAATATCACTATCCTAAGTGAGACACATATTCATAAATAGCAAACATATTCTACAGGGCTGTACAATACTTCGTCATTCCAATTGTGCCACACCGATGATAGTGTTGATGTCTAGTTGTCTTTAGTGGGGAAACAAAAAAACCAGTGTGAATTTGTGATTTCATCCCCTCTGCACATAAACAATCTGTGGATGAGCTGTACTCAATACATTGTCAGCCTGTTTGTGAGGACCAAATATTAGTCAGTACATATATATAAAAGTATGCAAAGCTCAGCCTTAGATTACAGAATGTGAACTGCAGAATCCAATAGTAATTTTACAAATCCAAACCTAATTCTTGTCCACGTGGGGGGCTTGGAATTCCATGAATGCGGTGACATTTCTGCTAAAGGGCTTGAGTGGAATAGGGTTGATTTTAGGTTGGATTGGATGAATCAAACAGGGCCACACAATTGATGGCAGTCTTGTATGCATATTTATGTATTTGTCTACCAACCTTATTATACTGATGTAAACTTGATGGCAACCCTGTATGCTAGTGATGTGCATTCCGGGCCGATATCCACGGGTCGGGCAGGTTCGGGATGACCTGTTTGTGGGTCATCCGTAGACTGTCGGCTTCCTGTTTTATTGGCACGTGCCTGCTCTGCCGATGACCTTGCAAAGGAGGTGAGTCTATAAATGGAGGGGGGAAAGCTGGCCGTGGGTTCGGGAAGGTGCGGGTCGAGTTTTTCTCTACTGTATGCACTGTAACCAACTGTTAATAAGAGTTTAACGTATGTAAATGCAGCGGTGTGATTCTGGGGCTGCTGCTGTCTGAGGCAGCAGCCCAGATGCTACCCTCCCTCAAAGGGTGAAGCAGAAGCAGAATCGCTAGTGCATTGAGTGCAATAGAGCTCTCTGCACTAGCGGAGCCGAATTTCCGGGTTAAAACCCAGAAGTTCGAAACTTAAAGTTACAAGAGGTGGCTTTTTGCTGCCCCATGGCAGAAGCGCCACTGTGTAAATGCAAAAAGGAAATGTTTTACAGCATTAATATGTACATCAGCATCTTCATTAACCATAAAGTTTTGATTATTTGCTTGGCACATTGCAATATAGTATCTCTACATTGCATGCTGTGATGTTCAAGGATCAGTTTAATATGTAGCTTTACATTTATATGCATATTTTTGTTGCTACATGAAAGCCTAATTCCTGGCTTCATCCACATGTGATTGCAAAGATTATGAAACAAAAATTGGCTGTTGATTGATATGTTAATGCTGACTTGTTATTGTACAATGGATGCCCAACCCTAAAAGCTGCCTTAGCCAGAGGTTAGCCAGAGTCATTCTTAAAGGGATAGTATACACCTAAAAACACCTATACTAAAAAGTGCACAGAGTTTGTGTTGGAAATTCATTCTTCCTATTCTTTTGGTTCAAAATAATTTTTCCTTTCCTATTATAAACATGCCAATTTGTTCAAAGCTCCTTATCTACCTTAAAACAAATAACTGAGGGCTTCTCGTGGATTGGTAATTCGTTTTATCAGCTTGTACTTCACTTGGCGGAACCAGGAAGTGACAGGAGGTGCTAAAGTGAAACTGATTTAAATTTGTTCTTTAGTGCCAGATATAACAAAAAACTTAGATATTTCTTATTTAAAACAATAGACAAAAAGTTTGTTTAGCACAAGCCCTATTCATTGAGCCCATGTTGAAAAGGGATGTATACTGTCCCTTTAAATGGAGCTCGCTATTGCAGAAAGAAATCTGATCAGAAGTCTTCTAGAACAAAAATCTGCACCTTCCTTTGAGTTCATTGCTAATAGCATTTGGCAGAGCAGCATACAGAAGGTGGCAACACATGGACACCACCTGCAATGCAGCTTGTATGTCTTTCAGAATCTGCAAGCCGGGGAATGCCAACTGATGCAAGTTGTTAGAAAGCTGTGTACTTTATGCCAAACCCTGGCCAATGTGGGCTGCATTTTGCACCTTGTGCTGGATTTTTAATCTACTGTAAGAGACAGAGTGCAGCTTGCACCCGTACCATTGGTGAATGAGCCCTCTTAAATCTTTAACCTTAAGTAAACAAACTTTAAGATTGCTGAGCTGATTGGACGTTTCAACAAAGAAGCAAATAAAATAGTTCATTATATGTTTTATGAGACAGGTTTTTCATTTATTAGATTCATTTTTAATAAGACAGTAAACAAAAGCTAAATTGCAATTTACATTATTAAAATCATAGTTAAAGGATATGATCCTTAATTAATGGCATTTTCAAATTTAAATGTTTGCACAGTTAATTGCTGTGTGAGTCATCATTATTTGCATAAAAAAGCCACAAAAACCCTTTTTTGAATGTCTCGTCCCTGCTTCTTCTTCTTAAGGTTACTATATTATTCAAATCAGTGCGAAGTAGCTATTTCGGCACTAGCAAACAGGGAGAGAACACGAGCATTCTGGCAGTGGAGTTTAAAATTGATTGGGAGAGGAGAGGTGTTAGTAGGAGTTTGCAAGTTTGGTGTATTTGAAGTTTGGAGGTTTTGGCAATATTAATATGATTTGATAAGGATATTGTCTGGTTAACAATTTCTCCCAAGCATTATGCCAAATCAATGTAGTTTACATGTAGTAGCAATGGTAAGATGGGTCAGATTTGGGTGGACAGATGATGATCTCTGTTTTATCTCGGTTCACTGTGAGGTGGCATTCATTCATCCAGGAGGAGAACATTAGGAGGCAGCTAAAGATCAGATTATGAATGTTGGTGGTTAATGTAGGGATGTGTAATAAATTTAGATGTCATCTATATACAAGTCATATTTAAGGCCAAATGAAGAAATTAGTGGACAAAAGACACTAAGTTTTCTCAGGTGGAGAAAACTATAGCAACCAATCAGCAGGTAGCATTTACTGGTCACCTGTTTAAAAGCAAATATCTTATTGGTTGCCATGGGTTACTACACCTAGGCAAACTTCTTGTTTTGTAATGCGGTAGAAGGTCTCCTAAAGATACAAGGGCTCATTTAAAAACACTGGGCAAACCAACGTGTAACTAGTTTTAGTCAGTCAGATGCAGCTAGGACAATGAAAGCAAACATCTCATTGGTTGTCATGGGTTACTGGCTAGGTGCAAAATGTGCCTAGTGTTTATAAATGTGTACAGGGAAAAGAGCAAACAGAATAATACAGAGCCCCTAAGCGCCTGTACATAAAGTTGAACCAGGGAAGATAGCAAAAGCAACAGAGAAGAAGTGACTAGCAGCTAGGAAACCAATATAATAGAGAATTTGCACTAGAATTGAAAGTTCAACGGTATTAAATATAGAGGATAAATCCAGGAGAATGGAGTAGTGTCCTTTGACCTTGGCAATCTGGAAAAACTTGTAACTCTACAGTAATCCATACAGTGTTGCATGCAGGTAGACAACTAGACATAGATTAGCATAGGGTCCAACAGATTATGAGTATGGAGAAAAGTAGTAATAATGAGACGTTCCAGGAGTTTAGAAGCAAGTGGTAAAAGAGAGACAAGGTTGTAAGTTAGATAGACAGGATGAGTCGAGTCTAGAAACAGAAGCTAGAGAGGAATTTAGGAAGATGCCAGAAGATAGGGAATAATTGAATATATCAAGAAGAGCTAGAGTAAGGACAAGAGCTCACTGTTTAAGTAATAAGTAATAATGAGGGCATTGGATCAGGGAAACAAATTGTAAGTGCAGAGGACAGGAGACACTGAGAAACTTCAGACTCCGTAGCAAGATCAAAAGATTTAAAGAAGGATGGAGGAGACTTAAGTAGGCTGAGATTATTGGTGTCAGTAGGGGTGCAAATTGTTTGAGGACAGAGTTTACTTTGAAGTAGTCTGCAAAGTCCTGGGGGTAAGAAGAACTGTGAGTGATTAAGATATGAGGGATGTAAAAGAGGATTTGAATATGGAAAACAAGCATCTGTAACATAACTATTTTTAATGTTTATCAGCTACCACATATCTACAACCAAGTTTTCCTGTTTAAAAATAATAATAATAATTATGGAACAGAACTGCTATTTTCTACAGTGGAAAGCTTAAGAGATGAGAGTTTGGGTTAAATAAAAATGATAAATATTTTCTTCTTCATTTGTGACACATGGATGCAATTTGTGGATATCTGAGTTTTATCCTGTGGCTTTCCATATCTCTGTCAGGGAAGAGGCCCAAAGATTATCAGTACTAAGAAGAGGTCAGCGTTCGGCTACAGACCACAAAAGCCTTCAACAGAATGATATAACAATGCAAAAATGAAACAGGCGACCAAGAAGACAGTTTGTGCATCTGTTTAAAAAGTTTCTCTTTTATGTGCAAGTTGAAATAGAACATGGAATAAAATTATCAAACAGGATAGCAATGACATTATAGGTTTGGTACCTCTTTACCAAAAATTCAATATCCACAATTTTCAACTAATCCCATTTTTTTTAAATTATTTCCTTTTTCTCTTTAATAATAAAACAGATAGCGTTTTAAATGTGTTTTTAGCAGACAAGAGGGCTCATTCACAATGCAGTGTGCAGAGTACAAAAAAGGAGGTGAACAGCCATTTTTTTTTAGCACATTACCAATATCATGATTTTTGATCCCATACTCTATGCAAACAGCATGAAGGAAATTAAATGAGCACTAAGGGGTATGTTTTTGCACCTCTTAGTGCACTTGCCACCTCAGTTGTCACAAAGGACCCTTAAGGTATGGTGATCCAAATTGCACATTTAGTGGGTTATTAATCAAGGTCCGAATTTAACTCAATATCAGCTGCTACAAACCCAAACCCCGATCTAACCCACTCGGGTTTTTGGGGAATTTTGGATATTTGGAACTTAGTAAATAACCCCCTTGCAATCACAATTTTCTGGAGAATCCTAGGTCCTAAGCATTCAAGATAATATATCCCATTCCTTTATCAAGAAATTCATCTCCTGTTCATAGTGTTTCTCTGGCAGTTCTTTAGTTGGGCAGAGGTATCACCAGGTTTACTTAGTCTTTAAAAGGGGAAGTCGCCATGTGCTCACTCTCTTTGGACCCCACTTGTCATGGGGTGGTACTGCTGGAGAGCCAAAGATCAAGGCAGGCCTCAGTATGAGAAATTGGTTGTAGAAAAGATCTGTAATAGATCACTCTAGGAGTTGGAGATAGGATCTGGACAGTTAGAAGAGCAGCCAAAGTGTCCAATGAGGAGACCAGAATGGTTAGTACCCTGTGGTATCACCCTCCAGGAATAGGAGATTTTTGGAGTAAAGCACCACTATGAGAATCTGCTAGTGCTGAGGACTGTAACATTCAGACAAGTGTCTGAAGTATATTTATAGTGAATGTTTATTGTGCCATCTGAGCATAACCAGCAAAGGGACTGTCTGAACTCCAGCAAATAAAGTTAGCTATTTGTGGCAAGAACCACTGGTGCCCAACTTATCTGTTTTCCATGTCTAATGCAGTGGTGTTAACTCTTTCCCTACCAATACAGAACCACTTAAAAGAGTCCCACACAATGATCTATCAAGAGTTGCAGTAGTTGAGACTTGTCCAACCAAGTCTGGGTTAACCCATGAGAAGGTAATACAGAGAGCAATGAACAATTACACCCTGAAAAGAAAACATAGTTCTATGCAAGTCCAGAAAATAGCTTATTTCTGCTTTTGCCCACAATAAAATAAATCTGGTTCTATTTCATTGAAGTCTTTGAAGACGACCTCAGATCAGGCAAGCAGTATGCCAGCTCTCATTCAAATGTCTAAGGCTCATAACATACAGATTTGTTTTTAATGCTGTCCTCTCATGAAGACCCACTGCAGTATGAATATCAGTTTCCTATTCACATAAAAGCATTGCCTAAGAGGCACACCTGTGTTTTTAGGTGGATATTGCATCGGAATTAGGGATGGACGAATTTTTTCACCTTGTTTCGCCACGGAATTGATGCCCATAGACTTGTATGGCAGCGTGCGACAAAAAAAGACGCAACAAAAAAAAATTCGCCCCGTGACGAAATTTTCTTGACGTGCATAGACTTTATTGGGCGTCAGTGAAATTTCACCGGCGGCAAATTTTTGCCAAAACGAAATGGGTCAAATTCACCCGTCCCTAATGGGAATGAAGAACTTATACCAGTCAGATAAAAGGGAAGCATCAGTTTAAGTGGTATGATATTTTGATGCTGGTGATAGCCTCTATGTCATCATGGGACTTTATATCCTGATATTCCACTAATATACATTTAAAGCTTTACTGCTTCTGAGAAAATTAATGGAAGATCTCTGTGTAGTCAGTGCTAAGCAAAAAATGAAAAACATTTTTTATAGGAATGGATGGTATATGTACAGCACAAGCCCTATTCATTGAACTTATATTGAACAAGATGTATATTGACCATTTAAAAGGAGTGGGTCTGTAAGAGGTCTTTAACTTGTATAAACAAGTAAAAGAAACTAAGTGCTAAAGGTTACTGCTGCTAAATGTTTTCTCTTCATTTAAGTTGTACTTCTATTCAAACTTAGGGGGTTATTTATCAAAGGTCGAGTTCTCAAAAAATTCAAGATTTTAGGGTAGTTTCACTAAAAACCAAAAATTGTTTTTTGAGATTTATTATGCCCCGAAGCTGCTAAAAAAACCCAAATCCAAAAATACTCCAGCTAAAACCTGTCGAGGTCACGTAGAGTCAAAGGAAGAGGTCCCATTAATCATTTGAAGATGTTTTTTGCCTTCATGATTTTTGGCTTTTTACTGTGGTTTGCACTTGAAAACTCAATAAATTCGAGGTATAGAGTTTATAAGTCAAACTTGACCTTTTATAAATATCCCCCTTAATGACAAAATAAAATCTGTTGTAAAATTATTTTACTAGGAGATTTGGAGGACTTGGAGGAGAATGCTAGGAGATTGTTATAGATGTCCTGATATGTAAACAAGGGTTTTCTTATTGCCATTTTCCATAATAATAATTTGTTATTACTTTATTTTTTAAGAATCTTACTAAAATGTCATACTCTGCATTTCATTTTGCTCTAAATTCATTATTTCCCAACACTGCATTAATTTCAACCCTGCAGCATTATATTATTAGCATACTTTGTCATGAACTAGTTTCATTCCTTGTTTATTGCTTTGGAACGTATGCTTGGGTATACCTGCTGCAGGGTGTAGGTTCAACTCATGAAAAGACACTTAAGTTCAATTATCCTTCCAATTAAACCTACATGAAGATCAGCATAGCCAATTATTCTGAAATGCACAAGATAATAGTTAATAAAATCTTGAGACAAATTTTCCATGACAAATAAATCAGTCTTGTGCAAGATAATAATAAATAATACAAAATTAAATGCTCTGCAGAGGTGATGCATAGTTTATAATGTTTTATGATTGATTTCTTATTTTCCATTGACAGGACTAATTTTGAAAACCTGGATTATGGGGTAATGTTATCCGTGATGTAAACAAAACTGAAAGGTCACATGCTTGATATCATTCATACCCAGGCTTCAGCTATTTAGCTATATTTGGTTGTTTTGTGCTGCACCATAGGCTATATTAAAGGTGGGCCAAGCTGACTGGGTACCCTAGGCATCCCAGCCAAGGTCAAGGTACCTGCCCAGCATCCCTCCCATCATCGCACCCTAGGCAAGTACCTATTCTGCCTACTCCTAGTTCCGGCGCTGGGCTATATACACAGCAAGTCCAAATGTATTATAAAGAAATAACCAAATAGGAACACAAGAAAAAAAGGGGAAACTTTATATTTACAGAATGAGAACAATACAAGGATAAGTAAAACAAAAAATTGGTATAATGTAATCCAGTCAATATAAAAAGAATGATATGTGAAGCAGAGGTATGTGCGCTTGGCCGGATTAACTAGTAATTGCCTGGAAAAAAGAAGAGGGGGACTCGATGGTGTATTATCCTCTGTTTTATGGGGTAGTGTGTGTTATAAAACTACTCACGGGGGATCTGTAGATTTGAATCGCAAAAAAGGGCTGCTCTTGACTTCAGTAAAGCTGATCGTCTTGGTAGCCTGTCAGAAGAGAAATTTGCATAGCGCAGAAAAGCCGGTTTGCAGGTGCAGGGGAACGATTTGGGTTCGCTTACCGGACACTGATGTCGTTACAGCACTCTTAGATTGAACCGGTAGTTTTCTTTTAATGCCTTCCTTCTAGGTCTTATCGATCTGTTCGGCGGTGGGAAATTGACTGGTTCTCACGCCGGTTGCCTGCTCGCAGCTGCAGTGTTCCACCGGAGTCAGTATGTTCAGCGTGACACCTGTTTGGAAGAAAAAACTCTCATAGCGCAGAGGAGCCGGCTTCACAGTGCGGGAAGGAGGTGAGTATATGCTTACCCAACTCTGATGTTACTTAGCACTTATAACCCGTACGGGTAGCGGTCCTATTAGGCTTTTGGGATTCCTGCCAATCTTCTCGACGGTCTGCTGGGATAGTTTAGTCGTACAGGTCACTGGTGGCTGCTGCCAGGCGTTGGTTTCTTCCCAGTGTGTAACTCTTCGGGTTTTAGCGTTTGTAAGCGCTAAAGGTTTTTTTTCAGGCACTAATTAAACACAGCATCGGTGTTTATGAAATATACACTTTTATTTACAAAAATTTGAATTTAACAGAGCACTAAAATGGGCCCAACGCGTTTCGTATCAATAAAATACTTCCTCAGGGGCGAAAAAAACGAAAACTACCGGTTCAATCTAAGAGTGCTGTAACGACATCAGTGTCCGGTAAGCGAACCCAAATCGTTCCCCTGCACCTGCAAACCGGCTTTTCTGCGCTATGCAAATTTCTCTTCTGACAGGCTACCAAGACGATCAGCTTTACTGAAGTCAAGAGCAGCCCTTTTTTGCGATTCAAATCTACAGATCCCCCGTGAGTAGTTTTATAACACACACTACCCCATAAAACAGAGGATAATACACCATCGAGTCCCCCTCTTCTTTTTTCCAGGCAATTACTAGTTAATCCGGCCAAGCGCACCTACCTCTGCTTCACAAATTATTCGCTTGTGGATACGTGGATCCACTTCTTCCTGGTGCAGCTCAACCCCTTAGATACCCAGCAAGCGCGGATCTCCAACCCCCTCTCTATAAAAAGAATGATAGACAGTATGCAAATACTGGTAGGTAATCAGTATGTTCAGTAAACACCACAGACATAGCATGTAGAATGGTGATTGCTGTACACTCCTTTCTAAACAAACTGGGATTAATATGTTTCCCTTGTCCTGATAGTTGTAAATCTTGATAATGAATAGAGTTATCTCTGTAATCAGAAATAAACTTTAAATTGAGATTGTCATTCAGAAATACCAATAGCTGTTTAAACAACTCTAGTATTTGGCTGACATAAAAATAAATGTGACTTAATTAATGTGACTTTTGAATATGTTATTATCATTGTAAAGAAACATATATTCCCCAACAAACCATATAGATTGGCATAGGTAGGGGGGCAGTACATGGCAGTGAAACTAGAGCAGTGGCAGGATAGATTCACTTACTAGCATGCTTATCAGTTCTCAAGTAACTAGTAATTCTGTCACCTAGGTAACTTGTCTATGTGACCTCTGCCTCATTTTTGTCTTATTACAACTAAAGAAAACATTTTTCAATTTCACAATCATGTACAAAAAAAGAAAATTCCCCCTTCCCTTTCTTAAATGAAAATTGTGTTTTCATAAGTTAGAAAACAAGTTAGCTTTGTTTGTGAATCTTTGCAAAAGAACTTGCCATTACTATGATTAATTTACCTTCTAAAGTAAATCACTGGCAAACCCATGTATATAATATAATAAAGTCCAGATGGAGAAATGCAAAACATGCTTATTCCTCAGTGGATTCCATTGAATTTTACAGGTGTCACAATGTCACTGTGTCAGAAAGAACCCTAGTTATTATATATTTATTACTTATATGTCCAAAATGTGAGACTACTTGAGCAATTAGCCTTAAGTGAGCTCTTACAGTGCTGTTCATAAATGCAAACTAGCTTTGATCAATTTTTACATTTTGGCTAACTGAAAATTCTCATGTGCAATATGAGAACCATTGCAGGACTTGCTGTACTTACTTTACTATCAATGGAGGGAGTCCTCATAGGAATGGTTTCAACCATAGAGCCTTTCAAAAATTGCTATTTTTCAAGATATATTAGCAAAAAAATACATCAATGTAACTTAAAAATATAAGGAAAAAATAAAAAAGTGATGATGATGGCCCTGTAACCATTTTTTGATGTCCCAAAAACATGACGATGTCCCAAAAAGTTATACATATATTGCATTTCATAGCAATTACATTTTCAAATAACTTTAAAATCATTGGAAATGTTTAATTTGTGTATATTGGAAGGTTTCTTTCTAACTATGCAAAAAATGGTTACGTGTAGAACTCCTTTAATGAATCAAGATCAGAATTTTTCTTCTTGCTGCAGAAATCTACATTTTCCTTCAATATTCAAAATTTCTAGATTTTACAGTGCTATTTCTCTTGTGGTCACTATTGTATTAAAAGATTATATTTTATCTGATGTTTTATAAACAAAGAGAAGAAACCCCTACCTAAGATTGATGTAAGAAGTCATACCCAGCTCCTTATTCCAAGTGTGAGGTCCCAATAAAGAGATTCCTCTAAGATGTAGGGTTTGGGTCAGTTCCAAAACAAAAAATCTGTTCGTGAATGTTCCCAGCAGATCCCACAGACCTCCTGGCATGTAAATAAGCAACATGGGACCTGTCGAATAATTTAAAAGACAACCACCAGTGTTTATTTATTTGCACCCGCCTTTTTCAGGAGTTGCTACAAAGCAAATATTGTGTTCATATTGGAGATTGCATGTACTGTACTGCAGGCTTGAGACAAAACCACTAACCGAGGAAGGTTTATTTCATAGCATTGTTGTCAAAATTATTTCCTAAAAATCTAAGGCATATTTACACCATCACAACAACCCACAAAAACGTCAAACATATGGATTATCCCTGTACAGTAGAATAATAAAAGTTTATCTCTGGTTGCAATGGATTACTTTATAGCTGCAAATTTGACCATTGATGCAAATTATTTCCTTTTCCCATTTCCCAGAACTGAACTGATTTACCTCTGTGTTATCAGTGTTACCTTATTGACAAAAATGTGCATTTAAAACTAAATAAGATAAAACACTATTAGTATTGTATAGTTCAAAGAAGTTAGTATTTGTTTTGTAGTATGCTATGATTATCAAGGATCAAATTGAAAATTTGAATTTTCTAATTCTAATTTAGAGTTTATTTTAGTGTAATTCGACTAGGGATTAGTCCAAATTCGATTTGAGTTTACAAAAAAAATCTAAATTCGAATTTCGAAATTTATCATGTGCTGTCCCTTTAAGAATTCAAATTGACTATTCTCTATATAAAACCTACAAACCAATATGGAGCAGGCACTCAAAAAAGGCAAACTTCCACCAGGCAACAAGTCATAGTGAACAAAGTTTATTGTGTCCTCAGCCTGACGCGCTTCGTGTCATCAACACAATCATAGGCTCCATATAAAACCTGCCATATTGGTGTTTTAGCCTATGGGGGACCTCCTACAATCAATTTGGAGTTGTTTGGTAGACTTTTTAAAAAAAAAATTGTTTTTGTGAAAAAAGTTTGCAGGTCGATCCTATTTACCCGAATTTAAAAAATTCTATTTTTTTAATAAATTTTGATTGGCCGTTTTTTTCGAATGTCCTGAGGTCAAGAAAGTGTGTGTGTTTTAGTGATTAGATCCCATTGGGTATTATGTGGAAATATTACAATAGTTAAGATACCTATTTTTAACATACTGATTTTTAGTCCCTCTTTAAAGAGATACTGACACCAGAAATTAAACCATTTTTACAACTATCATAGTATTGGTATTGTTTGCTGCTTATAATTTTGCCATAAAGTGTTTGCTCAAAGCTTTAACATTACCCATTTTACTCCCCGTGCTCGTCTATGAGGGGGCTGCCATATTTGTGCAGCAGGAGTCCGTTAGCATTAGAAACTTTAACTGACAGGCTGAGCTGGTACAGTCAGGTTGGCAAAACAGTCAGGTTTAGGAACATCAAGTAAAAATTATTTACAAAAACAAACCTCTCAGCAAAAAATGATCAACATGACCTATAGGTAACTTTTAATGTACATTCATATTTTAAAAAGCAGTTTTTTAGCGTCAGTTTCACTTTAAGGGTGAAATGCCAAGGCCAGAGTTAATGTGTTGATGCTATCACATAACACTGATTTAAAAGTCTCCTCCTTCGTAACATAAATATAGCTGAAAGATCAAGGGCTTCCAACCAACTTCCCTTGTCATTCTGAGCAGTCATTCACTTGCAGTTATTAAGAATGTAATCACATGACTGTTTTGCATGCCAAAAGTAATCTTCACGGCAGATAAGAGATCACAGAGTAATGGAACCACCCTGTAGACAGTGCAATTATATGTTTATTAAAGAAAAACAAGAATGCTCTGCGGGCGAATTTAAGAAAACAATTGGAAAGGAAAGATTATGAAAACTCCAAACATTGGGGGGTCAAACAGAGACATTTATATTAAACTCCTGTAGCAAATAAAGTGCAAAAGGCCACTGCATGGCAATGAAATAGATACAAGACCATATATATTTTTCAGATAAACAGACATGAATATATTCAGGGTCACTTACAGAACCACAGGCAATGAGTGACACAAAAAAGCAAATATGTGTGATTAGACAATATAACAGATTCCCCATGTACAGTATATCTTGTACTAATAGCTCTTTATGTACTGGGCATTATCAGGTATTAATTGATGTGGTTGGGTGAAATACTTCACAAGCAAAATACTATTGGGGCCGAAAGGTCTTTTTTATCCTCCAAAATAAATCTGGGTTATAGCAGTTTCATGCCATGTGCTTGTATAATTATGAAGGTGTTTTGAAGCCCAGTGACCTACTGATACTCCCTCTAATCCAATGCAACTGGTGACAAGCTCCCATATTTTATGTCATTTTTAAGACAGAAATGTAGGCATTTGGATAAATTTACAAAAATAAATTCTCTATCGGTCTTCCGATGAAGGCATAAAGCCTGTCCCCGAGGAAGCATAGCAGCTAACCATGTGAAACGCGTTGGACTGAATTGTATTCATCTGGTTTTCTATGTGCCGTACTTATTGAATATTTTGTAAGTATCCAATTTTTTGTGTTTTATTCTTTCATTAAAATTTGTTACACTATATACTGGCTTCCACTGTATGTCTTATGTCCGACCTTTGGAATTTTTTTTTAACTTTTGTAGCATTTGAAGATCTGCTGCAGGCCCATATGCACCTTTATTCCTTTCCATTCGGCTTAATACTGGTCTATATCTGGTGAGTAGGCTGACTCACTGGGTGTGCGGTTAAGGGAGATTACACAAGTGCACTAGTCAAATTCTACTTGGGAATTATTAAAATTTGATTTGAGTTGTTTTAAAAATGTGAATTTGATTTTCGAAATGTATCATACACTTGCCCTTTAAGAACTCAAATACGACTATTCGCCAACTTAAACCTGCCGAATTGCTGTTTTAGCCTATGGAAGACATCCTGGGATCAATTTGGTGTTGTTTGCAGCCTTCCTGACTAGTGATGGGTGAATTTATTTGCCAGGCGCGAATTTGCAGTGAATTTCTGCGACAATTCCGACTCCATCCATTATTAAAGGCGCCCATTGACTTTAATGCGTGTCGGAATTGTCACCGGCATTAGAATTCTCACCAGGCATCAAAAAAATTTGACGCTGTGTCAAAATTCGCCCAACGGGAGAAATTCGCCCATCACTATTCCTGACATTCGATTTTTTTCCGGAGAATCGAATTCGATCCAAATTCAACTAGAGTTTGCGAGTCAATCCTATTCACCCAACTTTGAAAAAAAAAGATTTTTTAATACATTTCGATTGGTCGAATTTCGAGTTCATGGGAGTTTAAGGGAGTTTTAAATAACTCTCATGAACTCTAAATTCGACCCTTGATAAATCCGCTCCTAATTTTAGTAATTTACTCCACGATATAATTTTTATCTAATGTGCTCTTCCTTGTATTTCTACTACAACTATATCAGATTTGGGACTCCTGCACAGGGGATGGGGGATGATTCAGGAAGCTGCAGTTTACTAATTGGATATTGGACATTTGATTGTGAAGATCACGTTTTAGAGGTAAACATTTGTTGAACTGGTGTAGTTTGGATATAGATTGTCATCTTAAAATCCCCTGGGGGGTCTATTTATCAAAGGTCGGATTTTAGTAGTTTTAGAGGTTTTTGAAACCATGACTAAACTCACAAACTCTAAAACTAGGAATGTCATTGGATTTATTAAAAATCCAAATGAAAAAGTAAAAACGGAAAATTAGACTGAACAATGTGCTAAAAAATGATGAATACCTCAAAAACCTTTTGGAGCTTTTCAGACACTTCCCAGTGGAAAAAAAATCCGAAAACCTCTAAAAGTCCATAGTAATTTAAAGCGATCCAATAGGATTAATTCAGCTCTCATTGACTTCTATGGACAACTTTTACCTGGCGAAGTTTGGTATTAAAGGTTTTCATGGTTTTTACACGTCATTAATCTCAAACCACACATTTTTAGAGATTCGTGGAAAAAAAATTTAAATTTGATTGTTAATAAATGGTCCCCTTAGGCAATAAGCACATTAATGAGTCCTGATTGTCCAGATTGTCCCAGGAGCCAGCGGGAACAGCAAGCATTCCCTGATGACTGAGGAGAGACATACTCTGCAATTGGAAGGCTACTGCCTCCAAGTGGCCCACCAGCTCTGCTTACCCTGTGATCTGCCTGCCTACCAAAGGTATTTGCGCTTCTACACACACACGCTTTTTACACTCTTTACTATATTTTATTATTTTTTGCATTTTTTATCCTTACGCACAGCTCACACACATGCTCACGCCCAAATACAAATACATGTGGTCTTTATAAGTTTATTTTAGTACTTTTATTTAATTTTTATCCATTGTAGGTCCAGTGTAGCAGTTGATTGATTGTTTGTGCCTGTAAAAATGTTCATAGCACAGAGAAACGACTGAAATTGAGTCTCACTAGGTGAAAAAAGTATTATTTTGGTTTTATCAGATATTAGTGATTTGGTTGCATTCTGCATTGTTCTTGATTACTTGTTTTGCCCATAAAAATGTTGTGCAATATTTTTATTTTGGTGATTCTGCAAAGCACAAAGTTTGGTAAATCTATGCATATTGGTCATCAAACTTGTCAGTAGACCCCTGGCATTCATTTTTAGGGTGTTACTTTGAGGAAATGTGGGATAAGATGATGGAAAAAAAAAGCTTTGAGGTGATTTTTAGAAATCTCATAAAAATGCTTTAGCAAAAGCTTTGCAATTTGGTAGTTTGGATTATGAAGATACAGGTGTTCCAACACTCTGATGGGCAAGTAGTAGCATGTAAACCTCCCTCCACACCACTGCCTTCTGGGACCAATACCCAAGTAGGTACTGAAACACACTCCACCAGTAAGTCCAATATGAGCCATTTAGCAGGCATTCCCTACCACTATCACCCCACCATTGTGAAAAAAACCCCTAACCCAACAAACAAGGGGTTGGTGGGTAGAGATGTCGCGAACTGTTCGCCGGCGAACTTGTTCGCGCGAACATCGGGTGTTCGCGCTCGCCGGAAGTTCGCGAACGTCGCGCGACGTTCGCCATTTTGGGTTCGCCATTGTTGGCGCTTTTTTTTGCCCTCTCACCCCAGACCAGCAGGTACATGGCAGCCAATCAGGAAGCTCTCCCCTGGACCACTCCCCTTCCCTATAAAAACCGAAGCCCTGCAGCGTTTTTTCACTCTGCCTGTGTGTGCTGAAGAGATAGTGTAGGGAGAGAGCTGCTGCCTGTTAGTGATTTCAGGGACAGTTGAAAGTTTGCTGGCTAGTAATCGTTTTGATACTGCTCTGTTATTGGAGGGACAGAAGTCTGCAGGGGTTTGAGGGACATTTAAGCTTAGGTAGCTTTGCTGGCTAGTAATCTACCTTCTACTGCAGTGCTCTGTATGTAGCTGCAGTGGGCAGCTGTCCTGCTTCTGATCTCATCTGCTGACTGCTGCAATAACAGTAGTCCTTGTAAGGACTGCTTTTATTTATTTTTTTGTTGTTTTACTACTACTACTACTACTACTACTACTACTACTACTATAAGAGCCCAGTGCTATTAGTCTAGCAGTGTTGGGGAGTGGGACTGGTGTGCTAATCTGCTGCTCCTAGTAGTTCAGCAGCACCAACTTTAATTTTTTTTTTTAATATTCATTTTTTTTTATTTTACTTTTTTTTATTTTACTACCGCTGTAGTAGTGTATAAGTTGACCTTTTAGGCATTATTTGCCCTGTAGGCATTATTTGCACACTGTTTTCTTCAACCCGCCATCGAGCTGTGTGACCTTGTTCACATTCTGTCTAAATATCCATAATATTACCGTCTCCAGAAAAAACACCGGAGTCACTTTTTTCAAGCAGCCATAATATATTTTACGTAATCCGTATCCACCGCTGTAGTAGTGTATACGTTGGCCTTGTAGGCATTATTTGCACACTGTTTTCTTCAACCCGCCATCGAGCTGTGTGACCTTGTTCCCATTCTGTCTAAATATCCATAATATTACCGTCTCCAGAAAAAACACCGGAGTCACTTTTTTCAAGCAGCATTCATATATTTTACGTAATCCGTATCCACCGCTGTAGTAGTGTATACGTTGGCCTTGTAGGCATTATTTGCACACTGTTTTCTTCAACCCGCCATCGAGCTGTGTGACCTTGTTCACATTCTGTCTAAATATCCATAATATTACCGTCTCCAGAAAAAACACCGGAGTCACTTTTTTCAAGCAGCATTCATATATTTTACGTAATCCGTATCCACCGCTGTAGTAGTGAATACGTTGGCCTTGTAGGCATTATTTGCACACTGTTTTCTTCAACCCGCCATCGAGCTGTGTGACCTTGTTCACATTCTGTCTAAATATCCATAATATTACCGTCTCCAGAAAAAACACCGGAGTCACTTTTTTCAAGCAGCATTCATATATTTTACGTAATCCGTATCCACCGCTGTAGTAGTGTATACGTTGGCCTTGTAGGCATTATTTGCACACTGTTTTCTTCAACCCGCCATCGAGCTGTGTGACCTTGTTCACATTCTGTCTAAATATCCATAATATTACCGTCTCCAGAAAAAACACCGGAGTCACTTTTTTCAAGCAGCATTCATATATTTTACGTAATCCGTATCCACCGCTGTAGTAGTGTATACGTTGGCCTTGTAGGCATTATTTGCACACTGTTTTCTTCAACCCGCCATCGAGCTGTGTGACCTTGTTCACATTCTGTCTAAATATCCATAATATTACCGTCTCCAGAAAAAACACCGGAGTCACTTTTTTCAAGCAGCATTCATATATTTTACGTAATCCGTATCCACCGCTGTAGTAGTGTATACGTTGGCCTTGTAGGCATTATTTGCACACTGTTTTCTTCAACCCGCCATCGAGCTGTGTGACCTTGTTCACATTCTGTCTAAATATCCATAATATTACCGTCTCCAGAAAAAACACCGGAGTCACTTTTTTCAAGCAGCCATAATATATTTTACGTAATCCGTATCCACCGCTGTAGTAGTGTATACGTTGACCTTGTAGGCATTATTTGCACACTGTTTTCTTCAACCCGCCATCGAGCTGTGTGACCTTGTTCACATTTTGTCTAAATATTGATAATATTATCGTCTCTAGAAAAACCACTTGAGTTACTTTTTTTCAAGCAGCATTCATATATTTTACGTAATCCGTATCCACCGCTGTAGTAGTGTATACGTTGACTTTGTAGGCATTATTTGCACAGTGTTTTCTTCAACCCGCCATCTAGCTGTGTGTATTATCGTTTCCAGAAAAACCAACTGAGTTTTTGTTGTTGTTGTTGTTTTTTTAAAAATAATGCCAGGCAAAGGCAGGCCGCCACGCAGAGGCCGTGCTAGGGGCCGTGCTGCTATGCAATCCTGTGGCCCTAGCAAATTGCCCAGTTTTAAAAAGCCAATGACCCTGAACTCCCAAAATGCTGAAGAGGTAGTTGACTGGCTTACACAGCACACCCCATCCTCTACCGTTTCTAACTTTACCACAACATCCTCCTCATCCTCCACTGCTATGGCCACCCCACGTAACACTTCCTCCACCACCGGTGCCCCTTCTTCACTGGGGTCAGAGGAGTTATTTTCCCATGAGTTTCTTGAACTGAGTAATGCGCAACCATTATTGCCAGAAGAAGATGAAGGAGATGAGGACCTTACACCAGATTTAATTCTGGCAGAGAACACGATAGAGATGGACATAATGAGTGATGAGGAGGAGGTCCCCGCTGCTGCTTCCTTCTGTGATGTGTCAGAAGAAATTGATGCATCTGAGGAGAATGATGATGAGGAGATTGATGTTTTGTGGGTGCCTAGTAGAAGAGAGCAAGAGGAGGGTAGTTCAGATGGAGAGACGGAGAGTCAGAGAGGCAGTAGGAGAATAAGACTTAGAAGAAGCAGGGAGGACAGCCCGGGATCAGTAGGGCAACAACATGTATCGGCACCTGTGTTCAGCCGGCCAACGCACCCGCCATTGCCGCCAATACCGCCAACTCCGCCAACTTCTACTGTTACCGCCAGATCGCACACTTCCAAAAAGTCAGCAGTGTGGGATTTTTTTAATGTGTGTGCCTCTGACAAAAGCATTGTAATTTGCAATGAGTGCAGTCAGAAACTGAGCCTTGGTAAGCCCAACAGCCACATAGGTACAACTTCTATGCGAAGGCACATGAGCGGCAAGCACAAAGCACTTTGGGAGCAACACCTCAAAGGCAACAGGCAAACTAAAAGCCACACTCCTTCTGGTCCAGCATCTTACTGCTCTACCTCTGCTCTCCTTGACCCGTCTGAACCACCCTCCACTCCGCCTTCCACCTTGACCACCTGTTCCCATTCCCAGTCATCTGCCACCAGCCAAGTTTCTGTGAAGGCCATGTTTGAGCGTAAGAAGCCAATGTCTGACTGTCACCCCCTTGCCCGGCGTCTGACAGCTGGCTTGTCTGCACTCTTAGCCCGCCAGCTTTTACCATACCAGCTGGTGGACTCTGAGGCCTTCCGCAAATTTGTAGCAATTGGGACACCGCAGTGGAAGGTACCCAGCCGCAATTTTTTTTCTAAAAAGGGAATACCACACCTGTACCAACATGTGCAGAGCCAAGTTACCGCATCTCTGTCACTTAGTGTTGGGCCAAAGGTCCATATGACTACTGACGCATGGTCCTCCAAGCATGGTCAGGGCAGGTATGTCACCTACACTGCCCACTGGGTGAACTTGGTAATGGCTGGGAAGCAGGGAATGGGTAGCTCAACAACAACAGTGGAGTTGGTGTCACCGCCACGGATTGCACGCGGTTCTGCCACCACCTCTACTCCTCCATCGCTCTCTACCTCGTCTTCTTCTTCTTCTTACTCTGCTGCTGGGTCCTCCTTCTCCTCCTCCACACCTGTGCACCCCAGCTCCCCCTAGGCTATTCGACGTGCCAGGTACGCCGTTGTCACGCTGTCTTGGGGATGACGTGCCTGGAAAGCAAAAACCATACCGGATCTGTACTCCTGTCATCTCTGCAGTCACAGGCCGATCGGTGGCTGACCCCACACCAACTGCAGATCGGAAAAGTGGTGTGTGACAATGGAAGCAATCTGTTGGCAGCGTTGAGACTAGGCAATTTAACACATGTGCCCTGCATGGCACATGTGTTAAATTTAATAGTCCAACGTTTTGTCTCCAAGTACCCAGGATTCCAGGACGTTCTCACCCAGTCCAGAAAGGTGTCGGCCCATTTCAGACGTTCCTACACAGCCATGGCACGCCTTGCTGACATTCAGCAGCGCTACAACATGCCAGTCAGGCGTTTGATTTCTGACAGCCAGACTCGCTGGAATTCAACGCTCCTTATGTTGGAACGTCTGCTGCAACAACAAAGGGCCGTCAACGAGTACCTTTTTGAACTGGGTGGTAGGACTGGATCTGCACAGCTGGGGATTTTTTTCCCCCGTTACTGGGTGCTTATGCGCGATGCCTGCAGGCTCATGCGACCTTTTGAAGAGGTGACAAATATGGTCAGTCGCACCGAAGGCACCATCAGCGACCTAATACCCTTCGCTTTCTTCCTGGAGCGTGCCGTGCGACGAGTGACAGATGAGGCTGTAGACCAGCGTGACGAGGAGCTGGAAGCGCACGATTTCTGGTCGGAATCACCAGAACGAACCCAGGCACCTGCTGCAACGCAGGGAGAGGTGCCAGAAGTGGAGTCAGAGGAGGAAGGTGGCTTTGTGGAGGAGGAGGAGGAGGACCAACAGGAGCAGGCTTCCCAGGGGGCTAGTGGTGACCTTTTGGGGACCCCTGGTCTTGTACGTGGCTGGGGGGAGGAGACCGTGGATGATGCAGTCCTTGATAATGAGGAAGCGGAGATGGATAGCTCTGCATCCAACCTTGTGAGAATGGGGTCTTTCATGCTGTCATGCCTGTTGAAGGACCCCCGTATCAAGAGGCTTAAGGAGAAGGACCTGTACTGGGTCGCAACGCTACTAGACCCTCGGTACAAGCATAAAGTGTCAGAAATGTTACCAACATACCACAAGTCCGAAAAGATGCGGCATTTACAAACCAGCCTGCAAAACATGTTGTACAATGCTTTTAAGGGTGATGTCACTTCAGGAACTCATCAACATTCCAGGGGCAGAGGTGCCAGTAATCCTGCCACGAGCACACCTGCAAGGACAAAGCCCTTTGGCCAGTCTGTAACGTCAGACATGCAAATGTTTTTCTGTCCAAGGCAGCGCCACAACCCTTCTGGATCCACCCTCAAAGAACGCCTCGACCGGCAGGTAGCGGACTACCTGGCATTAACTGCAGATATCGACACTCTGAGGAGCGATGAACCCCTGGACTACTGGGTGCGCAGGCTTGATCTGTGGCCAGAGCTGTCACAATTTGCCATGAACCTCTTGTCTTGCCCAGCCTCAAGTGTGCTCTCAGAAAGGACCTTCAGTGCAGCAGGAGGATTGTAACTGAGAAGAGAACTCGCCTAGGTCACAAAAGTGTCGATTACCTGACCTTTATTAAAATGAATGAGGGGTGGATCTCGGAGGGTTACTGCACGCCGGAAGACTTGTTCTGACTTCTATGCAGCTGTCCTTCTCTTCAAGCCTCATGACTCCACACACAGCTGTCCTTTAGCGTCCTCCTCCTCCTCCGCCACCGTTACAAACTAGGGTGCAAACCCTACTGGTTTAATTTTTTCTGGCCTCTGTGCTTCAGTGGCTGCAACCAAAAAAACTGGGCAAACAATGTCTACAAGGTCAACGTATGGCAAAAAATGACTATTTTCAGCATTTATATGGCATATTTTTTCTGGCAACTGTGCTTCAGTGGCTGCATCCAAAAAAATGCATATTTTCTGCATTTATATGGCATAATTTTTCTGGCCTCTGTGCTTCAGTGGCTGCAACCAAAAAATGCATATTTTCTGCATTTATATGGCATAATTTTTCTGGCCTCTGTGCTTCAGTGGCTGCAACCAAAAAAATTTATATTTTCAGCATTTATATGGCATAATTTTTCTGGCAACTGTGCTTCAGTGGCTGCGACCAAAAAAATGACTATTTTCAGCATTTATATGGCATATTTTTTCTGGCCTCTGTGCTTCAGTGGCTGCGGCCAAAAAAACTGGGCAAACAATGCCTACAAGGTCAACGACGTTGACCTTGTAGGCATTGTTTGCCCAGTTTTTTTGGCCGCAGCCACTGAAGCACAGAGGCCAGAAAAAATATGCCATATAAATGCTGAAAATAGTCATTTTTTGCCATACGTTGACTCAACGTATATGGCAAAAAATGACTATTTTCTGCATTTATATGGCATATTTTTTCTGGCAACTGTGCTTCAGTGGCTGCGACCAAAAAAATGCATATTTTCTGCATTTATATGGCATAATTTTTCTGGCCTCTGTGCTTCAGTGGCTGCAACCAAAAAAATTTATATTTTCAGCATTTATATGGCATAATTTTTCTGTCAACTGTGCTTCAGTGGCTGCGACCAAAAAAATGCATGTTTTCTGCATTTATATGGCATAATTTTTCTGGCCTCTGTGCTTCAGTGGCTGCAACCAAAAAAGTTATTATTTTCAGCATTTATATGGCATAATTTTTCTGTCAACTGTGCTTCAGTGGCTGCGACCAAAAAAATGCATATTTTCTGCATTTATATGGCATAATTTTTCTGGCCTCTGTGCTTCAGTGGCTGCAACCAAAAAAATTTATATTTTCAGCATTTATATGGCATAATTTTTCTGGCAACTGTGCTTCAGTGGCTGCGTCCAAAAAAACTGGGCAAACAATGTCTACAAGGTCAACGTATGGCGAAAAATGACTATTTTCAGCATTTATATGGCATATTTTTTCTGGCAACTGTGCTTCAGTGGCTGCGTCCAAAAAAACTGGGCAAACAATGCCTACAAGGTCAACGTATGGCAGTTGTTTAAAGAGAACAGTAGATTACTAGCCAGCAAAGCTACCTAAGCTAAAATGTCCCTCAAATCCCTGCAGACTTCTGTCCCTCCAATACAGAGCAGTATCAAGCAGATTACTAGCCAGCAAACTTACTATCATCTGTCCCTGAAATCACTAACAGCTCTCCCCCTACACTATCTCTTCCAAGCACACACAGGCAGATTTTTCAGATACATTTTTGCCCTTGATCCCCCTCTGGCATGCCACTGTCCAGGTCGTTGCACCCTTTAAACAACTTTAAAATCATTTTTCTGGCCAGAAATGTCTTTTCTAGATGTTAAAGTTCGCCTTCCCATTGAAGTCTATGGGGTTCGCGAACTGTTCGCGAACCGCTCGCGTTTTTGCGCAAGTTCGCGAATATGTTCGCGAACTTTTTTTCCGACGTTCGCTACATCCCTATTGGTGGGCATGATGTCCCCCCCCATTTTGCTGATAAATACGTGAGAAGAAGTGGTACTCCCTGCACCCTTTTTATCTACTCCCAAGCCACTCCTTTCTCCCCATCAGTTTCTAGCTTTACTCCATGTCCTCACTGCCTTCCTAGAACAGTCAAGGCTTCAAATTATCTATTGGAGCCAAAAAAAATTGGACACAATTTTTCCGTGTCTCCTTTTATCTAAAGAACAAAAACTCTTTGTTGTCCAAATGTGGGACAGGAAAGCAGAAAGCACATCTTCTCTTAATGAGAAGTAGACAGAGGTGCACAGATAGGCTATCTCATAAACAGGTGAAAAATAGATGTTTAATGTCACAATCAAAAATAGAACAATGATTAGTAATCAAATAAATGAATGATTGCAGAAGGATAATGGTTTTCATTTGTTAACCTGTACAAATAATCTTTACAGTCCTCTGTGAAAAATAAACTGCAATAGAGCTAAGACTATGAGGAGACAAGGAAAGAGAATAAATAATAATCAGGGGCATAAGCTGATTACTGTGAATATAAGGAAAAGATGATGTAAAAATAATAGAAGAATACTAGAACTGGGAATATATATTGGGAAGGTTCACTGCTATGTAAATATTTTTTCCGTAACCACAGGGGAATCTTTAAGTCATCAATAAATATTAAAGATAAGTACTGTCAACTTCACATATTAAATTGTAAGAGAAAATATGGATAAGGACCATTCAGGTTTGGCTATGTTTAACTGCTCACATACTTATGTGACATTTGATGAATGACGTAACTAAAATACTCATTGGAATGCAAAGAAACCCCACTTAAAATCTTTCCATTCATAAATAAGGGAAAGAAGCTATAAACAAATTATTAGTACTATAAAAATAATTGATGCTGTCTATGGTTATTGCTTTATTGCTTTTTGATATACTTCCATTTTTAGCTGTTTTTTCCCTAGTTTGTCATTTTTCTGGTACCACCATTTCACCTAGATATGACACCATTCAATTGGTGTGTAGTCTTTTTTCCTATACGTTATGGACTACACTACCCACAATCCCCTGTGAATCATGGTTTGGTTTGCTGAATTATATATGTGAGTGTTACTTTGGATGGGGACAGGTTTCTATCCTCTGGCTTTATAATAATAACACTAATGATAGTATCTTCATATTTCTGCTATGTGCCTTTTTTCATTTCTTTCTGTCATTTCTTTCTCTCTTTCCCCTCTCTCTGGTACTACCATTCACTTATCTGGTAATGAGAACTTTGCCCAGTTTATAAAACACCATTCAAAGGACGTGCAGTCTTTTTTCCCCCCATGCTGGCGGCTTCTGTATGGACTACTCTTCCCACAATCCTTTGTGAACCATGTTTAGTTAAGTGAAATGATATAATAGAGCACTATTTTGGACAGGGTCATGTTGTTATCTCCTTGCTTTATAGTAGAAACACAAATTACTAGTGATGGGCAAATTTGTTCTGCTTCACCGAAAAGTTCGAAAAAATAAGGAAAATGAGCGAAGCACATTGAAGTCAATGGGCAGCAAAATAATTTTGATGCGCGTCAATTTCGACGCCTGTGATAATTTTTATACGTGCTTATTTAGCCCAAATGCATTAAAGTCAATGGACGTCCGAATAATTTTGACGCGCAACAATTTTTATGCACACTACTATTCTGACGCGCGTCCAAATGTTTTCACGTTTCCGTGCCCCAGTTTCAAAAATGTATTCAACGTAAAAATTCGCTGCAAATTTGCATCTGACAAATGTATTCGCCCATCACTACTAATTACTGTACCTTATATCTTTGTGATGTGCCTTTTTAGTGCTAAAGGGTGATGGACTGACCTCAGTATCCAGCGATCTCCTTTGGACTCCATTACATTAGGACCATTGTGACATCCGCTACATTAAAAATGATTTAAGGCTTAAGTCTAAAATAAATCAGCACAGATATGTTTTCTCATTGGTCAAGCAGACTCACTTTAAACCCTAAACTTATGCGTTTGATTTTACACTGGTGTCATACCAGAAAGTAACTGCTTTGATAACTGCTCCTGACATTACCGATACCGTGGCTAGTACAGGTGGAGTTTGTGGTTCTTTTTTATATTCTTTTTTTGATCTCCCTGATTGTATTCTTTATCACACTGCACCTTTTCGGTCCTTTTGGTATGGGGCCTACAATGTTGTTTTATGCTTTGTTCAGGTATAATACCAAATACCATTACTAATATAGTTCCATGTACAATCTTCAGCTAACTCCTAAATGTTTCTTTATAAGTGCCGTTTATTTTTTATTATTGATGGCACAACCAACTCTGAGCAAATTTTGCAGTGGATCTAGTTTTCATTATGCAAAGGTTATATGCAAATGTTTCTTGCTCCCCTTGCCTCACATTGGTGATGTAATATGATGTCACAACTAGCACCTTCCCCTCTTTATATGTTAATTAGACATGAGTTGTTTGTGTTTGGTCACACTGAGAAAGGCTACTGTTGTCACCACTAATAAAATGACCTTATTGTTTCTACATAAGACCTGCGAATGCGGACCTTTTTGGGCTTGTTGGATCAAATACAGTACATATGTGAGTATAAAGGTACACACAGAATAAAAAGCTCAGCGTGTTCAAATTGCAGGGTTAAAATCTTGCATATTCAAGAGCTGGAATGTTCACAGGCATCAATACACCCACTTTCCTAGAGCTGTGTTCAGTTATACCTAGAAAACTGACGCCTCCATTGTTACATGCTTAACCCTTCTTCATCTCAAATCTCCTGTTGCTCAATGCTTCAGCCTTTAAAATAAAACAGACTCACTACCGTGTAGGAGCTAAATAAACAGTTCTTTAAAGTTATAAAAAGAAACATTAAGTTCACTTAATGTTGCAAATTACATGGATGGGTAGATAGCTTCATCTTTGTAGAAATTCAGAAAGATTGCTATTCTTTGACAAAAATATGATTCTCAAAACAAGACATAAAAACCTTTTTCACGCTTCATGATCCACTTGTGTAAATAATACTTTCTGCATCCCCCCCTCCCACAAGCCGCTTAGAACTGTCTTTCCTTTTGTCTTTTGAGATTAAAGAACACAGGCAACTTAATGCTATTCTTGTCCGTGAGGGATTACATTTTACTCTCAGTGATAACTCACCTTTTCTTCTGTTGCTTTAAAGAAAGCCTTAAGTAAATACTTTTTTTTACAGTACCTTTATGAAAAAAGAGAAAAAGATAATTACATTTTGCCCCAAGGCTTTGACTGATTGGTAAGACTCCCAGACACTTTAAGCAGGCGCCACAAATTGTGTAAGTTTCTGACCTGCTGGCTTAATGCCTAGTTCACATGACAAAGATATCTGGTGGTTTGGCAAGATGAGGTGGATGGGTGCCTGGGATCAGATACGTAGATATGAGGAGAAAAATGCACACACAATGATATATGTTTTTAAAATATTACCTACAGAGCAATATGTGCCTACGTAGGCTTTTGTTCATTTCTTTTTTTTTTTTCAACATTTACCACTTTTAGTTAAATAGCAAAAATATTGAACTATTATTAATATTATCGTTCACAAGTATCTACATATTACATACTGGCGGACATAAGAGGCAAATCCTAAAGGAGAAAGTGGTATGAGATGCAAGATGTGGGGCTGGGCAAGATCAGGCGTAGCATGCATATATCTGCCTGAATTGAAATGCAGGTATGGGATCCGTTATCCGGAAACCCATTATCCAGAAAGCGCTGAATTACAGGAAGGTTGTCTACCATAGACTCCATTTTATCCAAATAATCCAGATTTTTTAAAACGATATCCTTTTTTATCTGTAATAATAAAACGGTGCCTTGTACTTGATCAAAGACGAATTAATCCTTATTGGAGGCAAAACCAGCCTATTGGGTTTATTTAATGTTTAAATGATTTTCTCTGAGACTTAAGGTATGAAGATTAGTGATGGGCGTATTTTTCCTGTTTCGTTTTGCCGAAAAATTTTGACGTCCGCGTAAATTTGCGTCGATCCGCATCAGTTTTGATGCTCATGTCAATTTTGATGTCAATTTTGATAAAGTCTATAGGCGTTCGAATAGTGTTGACGTGCGATGGTTTTGACGCAAGCGTCTTTTCTGACACGCGTCCAAATCTTTTTGACACCGGCTAATTTTCACGGTAGTTTCATGAATTTATTTGCGATGGTGAAATATGGAAATCGCCACAACACTAATGAAGATCCAAATTACAGAAATATCTGTTATCTGGAAAAAACAAGTCTCGAGCATTCTGTATAACAGGTCCCATACCTGTATGAATAAGAGCATGTTTACTATATTTGACTTGAATTAGGCATAACTTGACCACCCAGGGCCCCCAGGAAAAAAAAATTGTGTACACTCCTCTACAATATTAATGACCTGCTCCACCAGGTTTCCTTGCTCTGTTTCCCATATATTTACCCCACTGCATGTAGATGTATGGAACAGCATACTGGTTGTGACCTTGAACACAATTCATTATGTGCTATGCAGACATATTAAAGTTTTAATCGAGATTCAGATACTTCTTTAGAAATATCAGTTACTTGGATGAGCCAAAAAATGGAATGGAAAATGGGTCTTCAAACTTCATTGCTGTTTATAAACAGGAAAATGACAAATAGAATTCACTTTTTACATTGATGCTGTCTCTTTGATATTCTACTGGATTGATGACTTGTAAATATAGTATAGTTGACTCAGGCAGTTAGACTACTTTGCTGTAAAACAACTCTGAAAGTCCTGCCATTGTTCATATGTGAGAAATAGACATTTCCCAACTCAGATAACTTACAAAAACAAATGTGTTGTGACTATAAGAGCTGAGCAATTTACATTCAAGAATGACAACTTTCCTAAGCCAAGATTTACTAAAGACTAAAATGGCATGCAATGTGCACACTGCCTGTCATCACAAATGACTCATTTTGAAACATGATTGAAACTGTACGTCTTATGTACAAACTGCCTAAAACGATAAAAAAAGTGAGAATGAAGCAAGAACTCTCTTTTGATCCATGCAACTACTGACACAATATGTGGAAAGGTCCAAAAAATACTTGTGTGCTTATTCAGATTTAAAATTTGCCACATTCCCCTCAAAGAAGACTAAATGAGAGAGGGTAGACTCATAATAGGAAGATCCTTCTCTGAAAGGGGAAGGAGTTGTAGACCTTCTAGGTGGAGAACAGAGTCACATGCAAGTTGGGGACTATTTAACCACTGGGAAACCACTGCATCATCTAAATCAAATTTAGTTTGAGATATCCCTTTGGTAAAAAAAACTGAAGCAGGTTAAGTACATTGGAAGAGATGGAAGTGGTTAGGATCCCGTTTGATAAGTTCATCATCATCATTTATTTATATAGTGCTCAGCAAGTTTTTGTTTTATTCTAGCATCAAATTCACATTTTCCTTCTAATTATTCAGGTTTTCCAGTAAGAAGGCTTGTGTCTGAGTTTAGTTTGCCTTTTTCTAGAAAACAATTGCCCAGGAATCTGAAATTTCTCCCTTCCCATGCTCACTAGGGCTGATTTGCAGCTCATGACGATAGCACAAGTATTTAAAACATCAAACAGGAATTATATCACTAATTGTTTATACCTACAATTAGAATTGATTGTTGCTGACATTCCAAAACAGGTACATAGCTACACCTTTAATCATCACAGAGACAGTTTTAAGTGTTTACATTTGTGTATAGTCGTAGCAACAACAAAATACAGCGTATGTTAGTTGATTAAAGGGATAGTTCCCCTTTAAATTACCTTTTAATATGATGGAAATGGAAATATTTAAAGGCAATTTGAAAATTGTCTTTTCTGTGTTTTTTTATTATTTGTTTGTGGCTTGAAGCTTAGGGTTGAAATGTCAACTTCTATATGGTTCCTGAGGCTTAATTGATTCGGCAACCAAGGGTATGTTAGAAAAATGGAAATATAAGGAATAGGGGAAGGACTGAATTGAAAGAAGACAATAACAAATAATGGTAACAATTAAACTGAAACTTTACAATGAATAAAGCTGTTTTTATGTCCACGGACACTGTGGGTAAGTTTCACTCTTCCCAGCAGTGAGTTGCAGTTTTAAAGGGATGAAGTTCCGTTGCAGGTATGGGATCCCTTACCTGGAAACTCATTATCTAGAAATCCTAATTATGTAAAGGCCATCTCCCATAGACTGCATTATAAGCAAATTATTTTTTTAAATTATTTTTATTTTCTTTGTAATAATGAAACAGTATCTTGTATTTGATGGTTACTAAGCTACATGAATCCATATTGGTGGCAAAACAATCCTATTGGTTTTTTTAATGTTTAAATGATTTCCAGCAGCCTTAAGCAGATCTCAGTTACGGAAAGATTCCATATCCAGAAACCCCAGATCCCAAGCATTCTGCATAATAGATCCGATACCTGTACTATTTTTAATACCAATTGTCTATAATTGCCTATAAAATTCCAGTTTAGTATCCAGTATCAGGGTCGGACTGGGCCGGTGGGACAGCAGGAAAAAAAGATGTGTGCCACAGCCCTCATGGACCCCCGCCGGCCCAGACCTGCTCCCCGATCGACTGGCCCCATAAAAAAAAGAAAATGCGGCCAGGCCGGATTTGTGGCGAGGATTTGTGGTTCGCACATGCGCACCAGCATTCGTGCATGCTTGCCGCGGGCCCCCTGAAAGTTTGGAACCCAGTGGGTCCCCGAAAGTCCAGTCCGACCCTATCCTGTATCCATTAAAGGTTTGTTTTGTTTTAACTGATGTGCAGTCCAAACAGAACCAGAATGGTGAATTCTTTACTTCGTCAGTCCCATGTGCAGTTGTCTATCAAATCTGAAACAAATATATATATGTGGACCATAGTAATGGAGGGCACACACAAGTATCTCAAGTAACTCTAATTCTGTCTATATGACTGCTTTGCTTAAGAATGCAAATTGTGGTTGGAGTTTCCTGGGACTGTTCACCAATGGTGTACCTAAATGTTTTGGGGCCCCACAGCAAATTAAACTTAGGGCCCGAAAACATTATTAAGTTGACCTATTCTACCAATAAATAGTTCATTATTTATAATGAACTATTTATTGGTAGAATGATAATAGTATCATTAATTTGGTGTCTTATTGGGCCCCTGCAACCACAGGGTCTGTTTTATCTGTAGTTACACCCCTGCTGTTCACTCAATAATAGCTGTTTGTCTGCAAGGCTGGGTTTTTGGTGATTCTGCTTTAGTTTTAGGGGGCTACCATGTTAATACTTCTTACATTTGCTCTGTCAATGACTATTTGCCATTTGGAAAATGTCAAAATCATGGAGTAGTTTATGCAATATTTTCTTTTCAAATTATATTTATTGTAATGCCACCCTGAATGTACTATAAACCTGTGATTAGGGCCCCTTGGAATCAGGAGTCCCCAGGAGTCCTAATACTCCCCAGGGGCTGCAGTCCAAAAAATCTTTGTGACTCAAGTAATGCATCAGGAATTCTTGGTGATAAAAAAGATTTATTTTATTAAACAAGATTCTGTAAATATTAATAAAAACGGTTCCAAGCTGGTTCTCTGAAGGGAGATCAAACACAAATTGTATTTATAGCATAATGGAGGGACACCTTCTCCCTGCTCTGAACAGCACTTACTGCACTAAATTGACATTATTATTATAATTACCAAGAAATTAACATGGGAACATCATATTCCTTCTCTGAATTCTGCCAATATGTACTGGACTTTTTAATGACATTATGAACTTTTCCCCTGATGTCCTTGATAAGGTTCTAAAATGTGTATTTACAGTCTGCACTGGAGTCTTATGTGTCTTTGCCATGGCATCAGTGTCTTGGGCACAAATGAGGGCATTAATGATTGACGGTTGAGGGAGAGACCATAGAATGGCAGGGGGGTGATAGTGGTGTGCAGACTGAGTAGGGCACATTAGCAAGTGGCAGGGGTGGCATGGGATTTAAAGGGGTGGTTCACCTTTCAGTTTACTTTTAGTAGGTTATAGAATGGCCAGTTCTTAGGAACTTTTCAATTGGCCTTCATTTTTATTCTTTTTCTAGTTTTTAATTATTTGCCTTTTTCTTCTGAATCTTTCCAGCTTTCAAATTGGGGTCACTGTCCCCATCTAAAAACAAATGCTCTGTAAAGCTTCTCATCTTTCTATTTAGGCCTCTCCTATTCATTTTCCAGTCTCTTATTCAAATAAATGTGTGGTTGCTAGGGGAATTTGAACCCTCAAATTGCACCAGAGGAAGGACCTGCTTGGTCAGAAACATGTAGTGCTATGCATTTAAAATAAAGCTTAAAAAACGACTTTTTCACTACTTTACTCTCCAATGGACCATTTTGTTTATATAATCACAAACAAGATAATGGAGCACCACCCATCAATTGAGAAAACCAGCGGATGGTGTGCAGGGTTAAAGAGATAAGTATTGAGAAAAAGGAAAAGTTAAACCTTGAAACTGCACCACCCCATCCAGGAGCCTTGAAACCCACGGAACAAGGTTAAAACTTAACTTTTACTAATAAATTAATTTTTAAAAATTGGTCCAGGAGAGCATTTAAAACCCAGTTAGGCACAGGGAGACAATGAACCCTGGTTAGGTAAAGCGAAATTTGCCACCCCTGGGTCAAATGTAAAGCTAATACATAGAGTCTGTAGTGAACCACTACAGTCTAGAGTAACTAACTACAATAATAGCGTGGTGTGGAACACAACTGCGATACTGGCGTAAAGCAGAAGAGAACAAGGATCTCATAGGTTGTAACCAATATAGGCAACCTCTCAGCTTGCCCCCCTTGTTTATCCACCACGAAACAGTTCGTAGTCTTAATAGATCCGCCATCCATTCACCCTCAAACGCACCCCTCCGTTGCTTTGGAGGAATTACTGTGTCTAGGTGGCATCAAAAATTGATCCACTAATTAATAATACAGAGTCGATGGTCGATGGTGGTGCTTTAGCAGCTTGAGTGTAAACTACCCAGAGAGCGGTTCCGTAGATCGCCCACCCCTTCACCCACAGAGATTCCCTCCCATTCATGGAGCAAAGTCATGGCCTAAATTCTTTGTAATTCAGTCACCCTGCCTAACCAAAATAAAATGCACCATTTTGTTTATATGCTATATTGAAGTAGAATTGGCAAAGCTGCTACACTCTCTGAGGAGCTGAACATACACACAATCCAGTGGTCAGAGGACTTTTTCTAATAGAATTTGGACCATAGCAAACAGATGGCAGAGACTGCTATATAAAGCTAAATAACTCAAAAAACACAAATAATATAAAAAATTAAAGCCAATTGCAAATTGTCTTAGAATATCATCCTTTATATCAGGTATCCCCAACCTTTTGAACCCGTGAGCAACATTCAAAAGTAAGAGGAGTTGGGGAGCAACACTAGCATGAAAAATGTTCTTGGGGTGCCATGTAAGTGCTGTGATTGGCCATTTGGTAGCCGTATGTGGATTGTCAACCTTCATTGAGGCTCTGTTTGGCAGTGCACCTGGTTTGTATACAACTAAAACTTGCCTCCAAGCCTGAAATTGAAAAATAAGCACCTGCTTTGAGGCCACTGGGAGCAACATCCAAGGGGTTGGAGAGCAACATGATGCTCACGAGCTTCTTGTTTGGTTATCACTGCTCTACAGTATATCATACTAAAAGTTAACTCAGAAGTGAACATCCCCTTTAACGTGGGGTAGTGAGTAAGGGCCAAGCCATGTCGTTTGCCCACATTTAGCAACTAATAAGATTTTGGTTTTCAAACAACTGACCAGCAAATGCCACCTGCTGATTGGTTGCTATAGTATTAACAGTAAGACCACTTTTTACATTACCCCTAAATCAAACATTATTAACGATCCAATTTTGTTTATTAATGAATTAGATACATATGGATATATAATGGACAGAAAGGGAAAAAAAATGTTATGTTATGCTAAAACCGTTCACATCAATACATTTTCACAAATTAAGTACGCCCATTATATGGAAATGACTGATACAAAAGTTTATTGTTGCATTTCTGGAATTGCTATATACCGTGTAAATGTTCCTCTATTCATGCTACGTGTTCTTTCCTGTTATGACATCACTGGAATTGCTTTTTGTTTCTGGCTAAAGTGAGGATGACAGCAATGAGGAACTAGAAAAAACAAAGCTAAAAAAACCATGAACCTGTTTAAATGGATCTGACATAGTTCAAAAAGAAGATTCCCCTTCCTAGGTAGGCTGTAAAACAAATATAAATTCATGAGTGATTTCAAGGAATTCGGGTGAGGCTGAACAAATTTGTTTCACTTGTTCTATGTATCAGGGGTTTTGCAGAAATTAGGAATAATAAAAGCAGGTCAGCCAGCTCATCAAAGTGAACGTCTCATTACCTGTCTTTTATCTTTTGCCTGCCTTGACTTCAGGCACACCCTGCACCAATTACTACAACATAAAAGGCAGCCGTAAAGCAGTGGGGAGAGAAAAGGGCATAGTAGCAGCAGACCATGTGACGTGTCTGTCATTGCTCAAGATTAAATACATTTCTCTATGATTTATATGTGTGCAGTATAAAACTTGCTACACCAGCCAGTTGCAAAAATTCATATGCTGGTGTTCTGCCCTTTAGCAATAAATGCAAATTACATTTAGATGAATGTTGGAAAGTAATTTGGAGCAATAAAGGTAATTAACTCTTACTGTGAGTAATAAGTAAGAAAATGCAGTAGGTCCAGGGCTTCTGTTCAAACACATTAGCTGAAACGGATATAAGATAACTGAGAATACGAGCTACCAATCCAAGCAAAGTAAACCCAAAAGAATAACAAGTGTATATTTATTGTTAAACAGGGATAGTTTTGTTCTCTAAGAAATGTGTAGTGCAGTCTAGAAACACTATACAGAAACAGATACACATTGACTTTGGCATAAAAGGTATATGATGTATGTATATCTTTATAATACACAACAAATATCCTGTAAATTATATCCTTATAAACGGTGTTTAGTGATGTCATGAGTAATTATCGGAGCTTAATGATGTCATGTCTGTCACATGACTCACTAAAACTTGTGTATTATAATAAATAAAGTACCCCCTGTTGCAAAATAAGAGGATATTAGAAGTTACCTCGGAGTTCCATGACCTGTATAAAAACACTCGGCCTTTGGCCTTGTGTAACTCCTCGGTAATTTATAATATCCTTATATTTTACAATGGGGGGTACTTTATTCACTATATATCGTGCTACCTTTTGACTAAGGAACTGTTTAGACTTGATGGCTTTCTCATTTGTAAAAAGAAAATCCATATAGTTTCCAAGCGAAGCATTTCTCTTTCTCCCTATAAGTCTATCTATACCTGTTACTGATAGTGTTCTTTGGTCACCCCCATTACGTACAACAAATGGGTGTATTTGTTAAACCTTGATTTTTTTTTCAGGGTGAGTTTTAAAAGGGAAAAACTCAAATTTATTATACTCCTAAGCTACTAAAAATGAAAATCTGAAAATACTCCAGCTAAAACTTGTCAAGGTCATGTTGAAGTCAATGACAGATGTCCCTTTTACAATTTGAAGATGCTCTGATCTGCACTGGTTTTCGTAAAATTATCCAAAACAGTCTGGGTTTCTTGCAACAACTTGAAAAAATCTGCCTATTCGAGCATCAAATTCAAAAAGTTGTACAATTCAAATGTTTGTTTGATTTTGTCGAGATTTTCCCAGCACTGACTTTTTCAAGCTGATTATTTGATAAATGAGTTAAATTTGTGGATGGGAGTTAGGTTGACTTTGTTTAATTTAAAAAAATAAGATAAATTCTAGTTTTAGTAATTACCCCCCACAATGTTTAGCAAAGTAAGATTCTGAATTTTTTATGGGGTGTGAAATTTGGCTGGCATTCTAAAGGGGCCTATTTTAGACTCCTCAAGCTATCTTAAAAGTTCCCTTATAGATATATTAACAAGGAGGAGTTACAGTTTAACCACTTAATATTGTATTTTCTATTAGTAATGAACCGCAAAGTTCTGATATTTTGAACACGATGACAAGTTAAACATTTCCTGGCCCCACATCTATATAAGCCTAGAGTAGTAGGCCAATTTTGGGTCTGTATCGTAGGTGCACAGACCATACAAGATGATTGCCCAAAGTACGAGTTTGACGTGTCACTGTTTTAAAACCAGAGTTTAGAAATGACTCCAAAACAGGATCTATTTTTAGCATGATATTTCTAATATTAGAAATGATAAAAAAAACACTGAAGAATCACTTCTGCCCTTATGTATGTTCATAATACAGTATATACAGCAGTATTAGTAGATGGATGAATTTCATTGGTAGTACAATCATGCATTTATGTATCTGATTTTGCGGCAAATTTCATCGGCATGTCAAAAAAAAAAATTGCAGTGTGTCAAACTTGTTGTGTGCATAAAAATTGTTGTGCATCAAAATTATTCGGATGCCCCATGACTTTAATGCATTTGGACAAAAAAAGTCGCTTGTATAAAAACTGTTGCTCGCGTCAAAATTATTTTGACGCCCGTTGACTTCAATGCTTTTAGCAAATTTTTAGCGAAGCGGCACAGATTCGCCCATCACTGCTGGATAACTTTTGGCTCTTTTTAAAACTATGGGATTGGGAAAAAAAATTCTCGTGTGTACATAATCTACATAGTTTCATAAACTGGTCTGTTGGTATAGCCTTAAAACACGCAGGAGATGGCAAGAGGATGCCCACAAAAGGGAATTAACTAAATTTGATTTTCTATAGTCAGTGGGTGCAATTTACACAGTGTAAGTTCTAAGAAATCTAACAAGTCAGAGAACTTAATCAAATCCAGCACTAGAAGTACTCTGTCAGTAAATGAGAAAAATTAAATAGTTAATTTGAAATTAAATTTTCCTTTGACTCAGATGTCCACTTTCATCATTGCATTGTTGTGCCACTCTTCTCATCTTTGGTTCACAATGTATTTAACTTCTGCTAAAAAAACTCCACGTGTTCTATTATATTCAGTAGAACTTTACACAATATAAATTCATGACTTGTGTCAAAACGCCCGGCCAAAAGACAGTAGGATTAGCTGTTATTTTGTCTCATTAAAAATACTTATTATTTTGTCTCATTAAAACATTGTGTTTTCTACAAATTTTTGTGATATTTATGTGTCTTTAAGCCTTTATGTGAATACACAATGGACATTCAAATTTTCTGCTGTTACTGGCCCTTTAACGCCAGCTGAGTTCTTTACCCTGCAATTTATAATAAAGAGAAGACTGTGTGAGTAGTAAAAACAGGACCAAGCAGTATTGTAGTCAAGGAACTATTATTTATGACATTTTAAACATAACTTGAAACTAAATTAGGCAAAAACAGGTGTTTGTCAGTGCCTGATGCAAAACAGTAAATATTTATAATCCAAATACAGTAGTAGACACAGTGGCTCTGCTTGTGTTACCAAAGTCTATATTTTCTGATGTACGCATTTCTCCTTTTAGTTCATGCAAGAAAATTGTTGGCCCAAAACATTTCAAGCTGAACAAAGTTATTATTTTGTTTTGTTGTTGCAACAGTTGTTACCTTGGAGATACTTGACCTTTAAGAGTGGCATTTGGAATTCTTCTTTAGTATTTATACATTTAAAACGACCATCATTTGCAAAGTCAAGAATTTTTCCAGGGACTGGGCAGTTTCATATTTTTATGTGATGTGAAACCACCTCTTCATGTGCTTTTCTGGCATGGTTAGTGTATCTTCCCATGCAAAGTATAATATGTGAATAATTTTAAAATCACTTTGCTTTTCCTGAGCAATAGGGAGGTTAAAAAAAAAGAATCAGGCTTTGCCTCAAATATTAGATCATTTGGACTGACTTAATTGTAAGTGCTTGCATGAAGTCCATGGAGATCATATAAGCTGAAGGTCATTGCTGACCCACCAAAATGCTCTTCCCATTGGAGAGTAATAGTCAGAATATGTCTGCTTGGAGGAATCTTAATATTCATTAAATAAATGATTTAGGCACCCAAGGATGTATTTATCACTGGAGTGTAACAACCTTTACTGTCTCCTTTTTTACTCCATGAGAAAATGTCAGATTTAATTTTTTGAACTGAGGTTAATGTGTATGTGATGAATTAGCTGCTATGCCACCACTGGATTATTTGTTATTGTTTGCTTTACTCTTATACATGGGAGGAGGAGAATGGTGGTGTACACTAGTAATAGTGATAAAAGACACATTTTGGAGGGTTAGTAATATACAGTCACAGTCAGATTAAGCAGAGCACATAATGAATGTACCCTGTTCATCAAAATGCCTTGTTTCTATGATAACGCAATAAGCTCACAAGTAAATAACATACATTACCTTGAATTAATAAGCAAAAAAAATACACCTTGAAATGGATCGATTACAATAAATTATTTAATAATTAATTTATTAATACATTTTTAAACTTTTATAATATGTTTTCCATGGTTTTATGATTCCATCTATATATATGCATTTGACTCAAAATATTGTAAATAAATTATAATCATAACTATAAAAACAACACTTTGGCAAAAATAACACTTTGACAAAAATAATATAAATGCAAGTTATACACTAGGGGGCAGATGTATCAAGGGTCGAATTTCGAGGGGTTAAATCCCTCGAAATTCGACTGGGGAATAGAATCGAAACTGGGGAATTCGGGCGAATTTACGCGCTGGCGAATAGTCGAATGGGCGAATATTCGCCCGGCGAATAGTCAAGCGATCGAATATTCGATTCGAAGGATCGAATATTCGATTCGAAGGATCAAATGATCGATCTAATGCATTTTTATTCGATCAAAAACTTAGAAAAAAAGCCTATGGGACTTTCCCATAGGCTTTTAAAGCAATTCGGTAGGTTTAATCTGGCGAAGTAGGCAGTCGAATGATTTTTAAAAGAGACAGTACTTCGACTATCGAATGGGCGAATAGTCGCATCGTTTTTTCGCTCGATCTATTCAATCATTCTATTCAGGAGAATTTACGCCAATTCGATAGTCGAGGAGCACAAAAAACTCCTCGAAATTCGAGATTTTTTTCCCTCTATTCATTCACCCGAGCTTAGTGAATGTGCCCCTAAATAGCAGTGTGTTGGGAGTTTCCTTAAATGAGAAGGATATAGGGGTTTTTGTAGATAACAAGTTGTCTAATTCTGGCCAGTGTCACTCTGTGGCTACTAAAGCAAATAAAGTTCTGTCTTGCATAAAAAAGGGCATTAACTCAAGGGATGAAAACATAATTATGCCTCTTTATAGGTCCCTGGTAAGGCCTCATCTGGAGTATGCAGTGCAGTTTTGGACTCCAGTCCTTAAGAGGGATATAAATGAGCTGGAGAGAGTGCAGAGATGTGCAACTAAATTGGTTAGAGGGATGGAAGACTTTAATTATTTTTACCCATAAAGTGGATCACCGTACCAGAGGCCACCCCTTTAGACTAGAAGAAAAGAACTTTCATTTGAAGCAACGTAGGGGGTTCTTCACAGTCAGGACAGTGAGGTTGTGGAATGCACTGCCGGGTGATGTTGTGATGGCTGATTCAGTTAATGCCTTTAAGAATGGCTTGGATGATTTTTTGGACAGACATAATATCAAAGGCTATTGTGATACTAAACTCTATAGTTAGTATAGGTATGGGTATATAGAATTTAATTAAAAGTAGGGAGGGGTGTGTGTATGGATGCTGGGTTTTCATTTGGAGGGGTTGAACTTGATGGAATTTGTCTTTTTTTAACCCAATTTAACTATGTAACTATGTAACTATGTAACAACCATAATAATAATACAATATGAATCAAAAATGACATTACTCCAATATGACCACTCCAATTTTAGGCCATATTTGAATCACAAAGCAAATATCTAAAATTTAAGTTTCCTAACCTCAAATTTTTGAGTTTTAGTGCAAAAAAATGGAAAACTCAAATGTAAAAAAAATACTCGCCAAAAGTTGGCGAGCTTATATACAAGTCAATGGGAAATGTCAAGCTTTTTTTCAGTTTGAGTTTTACACAATCACATTTTTGAAATTTTAGTTTTTTGAGAAATAAATTCACAATCAATATTTTTGAGTTTTTGAGTTTTCCAGAGTCTGTAAGTGACAGCAAACAAAATTTCTAAGTGGATCTAGAGTTAGTAAATGTTGATTCAATGTGTCTGGGTTGGCTTTTGATCTGTGCTGTTTGTTTAATGGTAACATCAGCAGTTGTCAGCACCTTTTATCCATAATGGTTAAATATTTTTAAGAAGTGTATATGTTTTCCTGTAAGCAGCAAATAACAGCCAAACAATAAATTCCATGGGTTTACTTAAGTACATTTTCTATGCAATACCATTTTTTATCATTAGACTTTTTAATATGCATAATATACTTTATATAACAAACAATACATCCCTTTTTTCCATTAGACGGTGCCAATTTTTTTTAAGCTATGGCAATGAGAACAAAAACATTTGTATAATATTTCTCATAAAATGTTGGAGTCAATAAGCAATAATTCTTGTTATATTATTTTGAACCTGACATCATAAAAGTTTATTCAAATACTGTGTAAACAATATTTCATTATAGATATACTGTACCAAGAATGCATCAATATAACAGTTTCAAAATGTATATTGAAAACTATAAAGGCAAATTAAGATTAAACAACCTAATTCAACAAGATTAGTTGGAAAGATTATTATTTCACTTCTACTTACAGTATAATATTGGTCTTCATTTTTTTGCAGGGATCATAGTTTCTGGCGCATCCAATGACCCAGGGTAAACCTGGAGCTACCGTCATCTCTGAAGGTGGCAGTAGCTCCAGGGTTCCCACAGTGGACACCTTCAATTGATGCTGAAAAATTGCACCTAAAAAAATGGGTGCACACATTATTTTGACTCTGAGGACATGACGTGAAAATTTGTGAAACTTTTCAGTGCAATTGTGTCCATTTTATGTCAGTTGCTTTAAGAGCATCTCCCTCTGGTGGACACAAAGACACTGGAATTATCGTAAATAATGCTGCATCATGGGTAAAAACATGGCATTTGCATTCCAATACCTACAATTTGCAAACTTCAATTAAATTAAGTAACAGACCCCTATAATTTCTGGCTAGTAGTGATCTCTGAGTGCTCCACTTGCAGAGTGGGAAGACTCAAGGCATGGAGGAGCTGCGACTAGAAATGTACAATAATTGTCCCAAGATTTAAAAATTGTCAACACAAACATGTACACCAAACTATTATTTTATTGCCCTTTGACCAAATCAAATACAATCTGCATCTCTACAACTAAGTTTATTTTAAAATCCAATAAAGGCTCTAAATCCTTGTTATAATAGAAGTAATTGATTTAAGTACTTAGAGCATTACTTGGTGTGGATTGAAGAATAATAGAAGCTGACAACTTTTCCCACTAGAATATCTTTCAGACAAAGCACTTTGATAGTGCAGAAGCTTTACATTATCTGCTCTGAATCACAGTACAGTAAACACAGAAAAGCCATAAAAAGATGTGCTGAAAGCTATGGAACAGTTGGATAAATTTCAGATTATGTTAATTGTTTCTGTTGACCTAGATCTGTTTGAGTTGTTACCCTTTTACTTAAAGACTACTATATTAGAATTCAGAACACATATACACATTGTTCATATATATATTTTTGTGAAGGGCTTCATCAGTTCTTTCGAAAACACCAAGAATGTCCTACCTCTTTTTAATTGTAGGTTCAGCTATGTCAGCTATGTACTCATAGAGTAAACTTTAACTGAGAAACCAAAAATGTAGTATTTATTACTTTCTATAGTGACGGGATAATTTATTCGCCAGGTATGGATTTGTGGCAAATTTACGGACTTCATCGACTGTGAATGTTTTCACAAAAGTGCAGCAAAAATCAGACTGGAAAAAATCGTTGTGTCAAAAAAATTGTCGCGCATCAAAATTGTTGCTTTTCAAAATAATTCTGACACCCATTGACTTTGATGCATTTGGACAAAGGAGTCACGCGTGTAAGAATTGCTGTGCACGTAAAAATTGTCGCACGTCAAAATTATTTTGACGCCTATTGACTTCAATGCATTTTGCGAATTTCTTCTGAGTTTTGCGAATTTATCAGCGAAGCAAAATGGGACAGATTCACTCATCACTAACCATCTATTACACTTATTCCTGTATTCCTGTATTCAATCTAGTGTACATCCATTCAATCAAAGTATGATGAATATTACCCTGCCCAAACATCCATACATTATACATTATTGATAAAGAACATGTCAATTATCATTAGGAAAATATTCAATATCAAAGAGACATGGCTTTCTGCTGATTAGGTGGTTTTATACAGCTTAATCAAAATTAATCAACATTATAATTCTATGCATACTAATAATATATTCTGTGCTTCTGGCATGTCATCTCATGTATCCAAGAACATACTGTTCTATACTATATTTGACACTGTAAATATTTTTGATTATTTATGACTTTCAAAATGATTTCCAATTTCAAGCAAGCTGTGATGGATATAAAATGAAATGAAAGTTATTTAATAAGGGAACTTTATACTGTGAAAGTGTAGTGCTCCTCCAAGACTGAAGCTAAAATGTTAAGGATTGACCCAACATTATTTAAGTCAGATGTTCACGTGGTCCTAAAATTCCTGACAGCGCATACAGTGTGCAATGATCTCTTAAAGCTGTTTAATACAACTCCTCCACTAAGATGCTTATTTATCAAAATTAGAATTTGTGTAATTTTAGAGGTTTTTCTAATAAACTCTCAATTTAAATAAGCTGCAATCTTTGTTAATTTATTAAAAAATCAGAATATAAAAATTTTGAATGAATACAGTTTTGAAAAAAAGCTTGAACTTATACTCATCATATTCAATGGGTATATAAACTCTAAAAAATTAATAAAATCGAATTTTTAAAAAATGAATATTGAATTTGTCTAAGACAGCTACAATTAAATTCTACATGATCTTGCAAGCTTTTCATGTTTTTTACTCTTAATAAATATCCAAAATTGTAGTTTTTTGAAAATGAAATTAAAATTCCTGATATTTAGCACAATAAAATTTGAATCAAGTAAAAAAAAAATATTCCAACATTGATAAATCAGCCCTATTTCTATTTCTCAAAGGTCAGATTTTCTGAATAATAAAAGTATGAGTGGAAAAAAACGCTGAACAATGTGCCAAAAAATATGAATACCTTATAAAAATTTGAGTTTTTCAGATAATTCCTAGAAAAAAAACCCAAAAACCTCTTAAAGTGCAAATTGATTTAATACAGTCCAATAGGATCAGTGCAGCTTCCATTGACTTCTATAGGACCATGACAACTTTTATCTAGTGAGTTTTTGTATTACAGGTTTTCATGGTTTTTACACTTAATAAATCTTGCATTTTTAAAGCTTTTGAAAAAAAAGAAATTTCCTTGTTTGTAAATGGGCCCCTTAGTGTGAAGATTAGAATATATATCCATTAAAGAGTGGTACAGAGTAACAGTATAAAAATCATTATGTCTTTCAAAAGAAGCTGATCTCTTGTATAATTTGGAGCTGGTGTCTAGGGACTAAACACATTTTTAGAATACTGAAACCGGTTCCCTATTCCTCAAGATTGATGGCCTGTGGTGACCACTCGTTTATTTTCAAGGTCCACATAGTCTGTCTATAACAGACCATTTGTAGAGTAGCAGATCCTTCCACTCTCAAAAATCCCTGCACTCCCCTTTGGTAGCTAGGTATGTAAATACTTTCTAGTATGATACCAGATACATCCAAAACTGGATCTCCCCAAAAAACTCAAATGTTTCCCTCCTTGCCTGTAATTCTGAGCTTGGCAGTTGGTGTTCTTCAATCTCAGATTCCAAAAACTACACAATTTACTTTTATCTTAACAAAATATTTTCAAAGACAGCATAACACTTTCACAAAAAGTCCTTTGCAGGGGACTAAAATGATACAGGCTACTCGTAACACTTAGGGGCATATTTATCAAGGGTCGAATTTCGAATGGAAAAAACATCAAAATTCGAATTTAAAAAGACTTTAAGAAGTCTTTTTTTGATCGAAAAGGTCCGTATTCGGCGGATTCAAATCCTACAATTCGAAGGAATATCGCATTCGATCAAAGTCGATTCTAAGTTTTTCCCCAAAAAACTTAAATTTTTCAAAGTCCACCAATTGACTCCAAATAGGTTCTAGGAGGTCCCCCATATACTAAAACAGCAATTCAGTATGTTTTATGTGGCGAATGGTCAAGGTCGAATTTTTAAAGAGACAGTACATGTTGAATTTGGACTATTCCCTAGTACACAAAAAATAGCTTGAAATTCGTTTTTTTTTTCATTCGAAAATTCACCTCAACCGTTGATAAATCTGCCCCTTAACTAAGAGTATAAAAAAATATGAAAATCTTGGAGGATTGCACCATTGTTTTGCCCTGCACATAATCAATGACTTCATGTTAAATCACTGTGGTCCTTAGATGTAACTACCCAAATTCTAGTTACCAATATTTCCTACATTTAAACCACAAATATTCTGCCATTCTAAACGGTTGTTTAAAAACAATATTGGTGGAGAAAACTTCATTGATACTGCAAAATCTGGCGTTAGTATATAATCCTTTGGCCTTTCCTCCTCAGTGATGGCACATTGTGGTCATTAATAGTGATGGGTGAATTTATTCACCAGGCTTGAATTCGCAACAATTTTTGATGCAAGCGTCAAAATTCTAGCTGGCATCAAAAATTCTTGCGAATTCGGGGCTGGTGAATAAATTCGCCCGTCACTATTCTTGACTACAGTGTGGCAATGTTGACGCCGGCGACAATGTTGATGACGGTGACAATTGAATGCATGCCCATAGACTTTATTGCAATTGGTGCACGTCAAATTGTCACCGGTGTCGATTTTCTCACTCGCAAATTGCTGCCGGTGTCAAAATTCTAATTTCTTTAATTTTTCGCCGTTTCACGAATTTCGCTAATTTTTCTGGCCAAGCGAAACGGGACAAATTTGCCCATCACTAGTCAGGAATGGTGGCTTAGACCAGTATTAGCAGGAGTACGTTTTCTTATGTATTGTTATGTCACTTGAGCTACAGTATATAGCACACTTACAGTTTTCTTTAGATGAAATGCATGTTCAAAGTGCACTGCTTTAAGCACAACCTTCATGCCTGGCCTTCTCAGGGCTTGATAAATACTGGTTGGTGCATGTTAAGTGCTCTTTTTTATCGTCCCATAAACACATAAGTCAAGGAAAGAAACTGCTAGGTAACAGGTTTTCCAGCAGCCAGAGACTAATCTGGTTGGAAGCTTGGGTCATTTATAACATTCACAACTGGCAGATTTTTGTGGATGGGGAAGTCAGATACATACAACTTCAACCTATAGAGTTCCTGTGTTCCATATTAGGTCAGAGATCTCAGCATGAACCCTTTTTTGTTTTCTGTGATCTAGTGTTGTCAGGAGTCTCTCTGGAGACGAGATCATCTTTGATGCGGATGGATAGGCCTTGGTAGTATACGGCCTTGTAAGCGTCATCACACCAGGAAGTCTCCGCCATCAGAGTTCGGAAGTCTATAGCGTACTCATTGACACTGCGGCTTCCCTGCCGGAGCTGCAAGAGACGGGCAGGGGCGTTCGTAACCCGACCTGGAGCATCAAAGACTATGCGAAAAGCTTGGAGAAAGTCTTTAACATCATAAGTCACCGGGGAATTCTTCTCCCAAAGAGACGTTGCCCACTCCAGTGGCTTGCCTTCCAATCGAGACATCACATACCCCACCTTGGAACGCTCACTTGGAAACTGTGTGGGTTGGAACTCAAATTGAATTTGGCATTGTGTGGCAAATCCCCTGCAGGCTTGTGGGTCCCCACTGAAGCGAGGGGGAGGTGGAATGTGAGGCTCACCTGTCGGGTAGCTTGCGTTCGTAGAGGCTGCCGCCATGGGGGGATCTCCAGTAGGTGGAGCAGCGGAGGGCGGCGAAGAAACCAAGATGGCGGCGCCCAGGGAACCCACGTGGGTTCCGACGCCGGCGTTGTGACGCCAGTACGGCGCGACGGTCGCAGACGCGCTGACGCTGGCGCAAGGGCGCCAAATTCAAAGATAAAAGGACGCCTGAGGCGCCAAGATGGCGCCCGAAAATAGGATCCTGTTCCCTGAGAGATTCCTGGGTTCCCTTGCTGTTTCCCCTGCTTATATCTGCCTGATTCCTTGTTGTGACCCCTTGCCTGGACTTGGACTTCGCTGATACTCTGCCTGCCATTTGACCTGTGCTTGGACTTTGTTTATTCTCCTGTCTTACCCTTGGATACCACGACCCTGATCCCTCCTGAGGGGCTTCCTCCTAGATCCGGACTACTCCCCAGAGCGGGCTCCCGGCTCCCTGACAAGTGTAACTGGAGGGTTACATCGTATCCATCTGAAAACTTTGCAAACATAGGGCCAGACTCAACTCAATAAGAAAACTTGCTTAATGTGAAAACTCCACTGACATCTATTGGGTAATTCTGAATTAAATTTAGGGATGTGTTTCTCATGGAATTGGATACAGCCCATAACTGGTTTAATTATTTCTAATGAGATACTGAAGTTGTCATCAGAATTGGAGCTGTTGTCAGCTATTAATTGTTGAGAGGAAATAAAGATATATATCACAACCTTGATGTTAAATTGGGTGTGCCTTAATTGCTAACTTTATTAAATATGTCATGAAAATAAATTGTTGTTATTGCTCCATTTAAATATTAAAATGTAATTAAATTGTGACCAATTCTAATCATTTACAATAACTGGTAGTGTTTTCACTATGATAGCACAAAGCGTGAATTGATAGCTACTGTATAGCCCAGATCAGTGTTGTCCAACTTCTGTGATACCGAGGGCCGGTTTTCCAACCTACATAGTGGACTGCTGATAATGGAAGCCATTGTTAACCACTCCCTGTTTTTTTAACCACACCCACTTTAAACCACATCCATGTTACCAGGCAAGGCAAGGGAACTGCAGGTAGTACAGGAACAGAGGACAAGAAGCATAGTCAAGGAATGGTAACAAGGATCAGACAATACGGTACCAAATCAGGAACAGAAGCGTAGTCGAGGTCACAGGCCAGGGTCAGGATGGGCAGCGAAATATCAGAGTCAGATCAGGCAGAGGGTCAAACAAAGATCTCAATATAATAATAGCACCCAGGAGCTATTATAGGCAGCCTGATAGCTTACGCTGATCACCTGGGAACAGATGGGGTCTGGTTGATAACAGGTGAACAAAGCCTTGTCCTACTTGCAATTACAAGTATAGCAATGGGGGTGAACCATGGCCTGAGCTGCCTGCTCACATAGAGCAATGGTAACTCAGACAACCCAGAAACACCAGGTCCCTGGTTCAATTACAGGCAGGACATTACAATTTCCTGGCATCACCTCCTTCAGCACTAGGGGCAAAATATAAGACTTCTAAAAATTCAAGAACAAGAGGAAATACTCAACAAAAACAAAGTATAGGTTTGCAAATGTTATTGTCTATTTTGGCCATAAATGATAAAAAAAAATTGATACAAAATTATGTAAAAATCATTTGCAAATTTGCTCCATTTAGTTCACATTGCCATGTGTTGCTCATTAACACTATCTCTTTCAGTACCCCTCTGCCTCATTGGGCAATATTGCGGGTTATATTGCACACATAAACATACACATGTATGCAATTTTAGGAGGTGTATATACATGCACACGCATAATGCTGTATATATATATATATATACACACCTTTTTTAGTTTTTCAGGCTCATTTCTAATGGAAGGGCGTGGGGCAAAAAGCTCCAGTTGCCATCATTTTTTGCACCTAGACACTTCTTTCCACGTTTAAACTAGGGGCTGTGGCCACATATTATACGACACCAAATCAGCTTTCTCTCACTCACATATTTCTTAATCATTGATGCAGAACAGGTAAACCAGTTATTCTAAACGATGGGAATGGGAGGTCTGCTTCAATGCCAATGAATAAAGTAAACATTTATCAATTTAAATTGCTTTAACTAACCAAAATCTTTCTTTAAACTTCATGTTTCAGTCCTACAGAGATCTTTTTTTTCTAAAGTAGTTACCCTTTAACTTTCTGTGGCAACATTTTCTTTGTAAATGACTGGTTATTCTTAATAAAAATGTTTTAAACTGGCTTGTAGATCAGTCTAGAGACTGTCTCTATTATATTTACTTACAGTTAAAGGAAATTCACAAACACGGAAGGGGAAAACAGAATGCTTTTCATCCACAAGGTTGGTATTCGGTTTAGGCTCAGACAGAAAAAGCAGAGATTAAATTAGGCATGTTTAATTGACTTGTATGTACACACAGAGACGGATATTGAATTTCTTCAAACAAGGACATTTATTTATATTTCAGATTGCTCATGCCATTAAAAGAGTGTTATGAGATATGCCATTTCAATTTAGCCATGAGTTTATACCAGTCATTTGTCAGTCCTTTGTCTTTGTCATGCTACGTTTGGAAAGCAATTGAAATCGGATATTTAGGATTGTATAAAACAGGAAGACTGTTAAGAGAGAGAGAGAGAGAGAGCGTATCTCTTTAATAAAGGGAAAGAGCTCCTTATTTATCATCGTGGTGGTCCTAATTATGGATGATCACTAACCAGTCTCTTAACTCTTACAGTCCAAAACAGGATGGTCCAGTGGTCAATTATTTGCAAGGGATCCTGTGAAATGTTACTTTAAAAATATTAACAAAGGGACTACTTCTGACATTGCTTGAATTATGTAAGCATTTAGATACATTGAGGGACATTAGAGAAGACACAGACTTGGGTTCAGTAATGGTGCTAAATTGCTCCCCATAAAATAGCAAGCACCTAGCCAATGCAAATAGAGTATATAATAGAGAGCAAATAGAGTCCGCCATTGTAGCCTAACATGTGCTATAAAATGCAAGGTTCAACATATAGCACACTCTGGAATAAACTCCCACCTGCCTTAAGCTGTCATTGAGTACAGAGCTCCCAATGGGCTCCCTTTTGCCTATAGGCATTAGTGAAAAATTTGCGAATTTCGCGAGACGGCGAAAAATTCGCGAAACGGCGCCGTTTTTGAAACCGGCACCCGTTTTTTTGACGCCGGCGAAAAAAATGTTTTGACGCCACCGAATTTTTTTGGGCAAGTTTTCGCAGGCGTTTTGCAAATTTATTTGCTGGCGGCGAATCGCGCAAATTCGCCGTGAATTTTCGCCTGGCGAATAAATTTGCCCATCACTAATAGGCATTAGCTGTTGTGTTGAATACAATGCAAAAAGCACATTTAAACATGCTGAACATATCTTGCCTCTGTGCTGCCCCTTACATGAAAGGCAAAACTTGCATGCGCATCCAGACAACTGACTGCACATTCAAAATGGTTTGCAAGATTTGCATATTTTTTCAGGGCAATTATGCTGGAATTCTGGAGGGAAACTTGACCATTTCCACAGGACTGTATGTTTTTGACTAGCGATGAGTAATTTTAAGTGATATATTTATAAAGCTGTTTCAAGAGCAGAAGTAAGATTTTGCTGCACTTTTTACACAATTAGAGATCTCATTTGCTTTTGTGTTCTTACAGTAGCCTTATACTGTCAATATGGGGGTGGCTTATTGAGTCCCTATGTATGGCATATGTAGTGAAAGCAGGTAGGCCCATTCCTCATTTCCTACTTGCACCATCATCATCCCATACAAATGGGGTCCTACGGTTTTGCTCTGTGAAAAAGCATAGGAAGGGGTTAAGGGAAAACAGTTGCAAAATGGTTACTGAAATGCTTATATAAATACTTATTATAATGTAACACTTCATTTCCAAATTAAAGTACAATAAAGTGGAATATTTATGGATGCTAAAATCTCAAAAGGAAACAAATACAGGTAAGGGATATATTATCCAAGGTGCCCACGACCTGGAGTTTTCCAGGTAATGGGTATTTCTTAAATTTGGATCTTCATACTTTTAATCTACTAAAAAAACTTTTAAATATTAAATAAACTCCAAGGATTGATTTGCCTCCAATAAGGAATTATATCTTAGTTTGGATCAAGTACAATGTATTGTTTTATTATTACAGAGAAAATGGAACATTTTTAAAAATGTGTTAAATTATTTGTTTAAAACATAGTCTATTCGAACTTTCTAGATTTCTGGATAACAGATCCTATATCTGTACTGTACTCTGCACTGAAATTGACATTTTTACTGAAATAGCACCACCTAGTTCTTTCCTACCAGGAAATCTAAAAATCTGAGTGTGTTAGAGGACAGAGAAGAAATAAGAAGGTATCAGCAATGCTGTATTTTAAAATGCCAAGCAATGATGGGCGAATTTGTAACGTTTTGCTGAAAAATTTGCGAATTTCCATCAAAACTCTCTAAAAATTCCCTGAAAAATTCACGAAACCCGAATTTTGACACCCGCGTCAATTTTGACGTCTGAATAATGTTGACGCACAACCATTTTGACGCAAGCAAATTTTCGCAGTAGTCTCACAAATTTATTTGCTGGGGGGTAAAATGTGGAAATTCACTACTAATTCACTAATGCCTACTTTATAAATCGATGAAACATAGTTATGAAACTGTATACGTTTGTTATTTAATAATAAAGAAGATGCATGACTTTTTTTTGTTTGCATGTTTTTTAGCGCCTTCTGTAGAGGTAATGTTATAAAAGCTGCAAAGTTTGCGCATATCAACCAATCAGCAAGTAGCAATCACTGGTAACCAATTCTAAAGCACACATCTGACTGCTTCCTATGGGTTATTATCCTGGTTCAAACGTATATTACATTACCCTGTAGGTGAAGTCAATTTATTTTTCTCTTTCAAGCCAATTCTCCTAAATTATAAAGTGAAGTTGCAAAAACGAATGAGAAGCTTAAAGGCCTTAAGACTGGTGATTGGGGGCCAGTAAATTTGCTAATTTTTCTACAAAGTGAAACACCACAGATTCGCCCATCACTAGTGATGAGATAATCTGCCATATTTCACTTTGCTGAAAAATTTGCGAAACTGTTGAAAAATTTGCAAAATAGATTAAAGGGATACTGTCATGGGAATTTTTTTTTTCAAAATGAATCAGTTAATAATGCTGCTCCAGCAGAATTCTGCACTGAAATCCATTTCTCAAAAGAGCAAACAGATTTTTTTATATTCAATTTTGAAATCTGACATGGGGCTAGACATATTGTCAATTTCCCAGCTGCCCCAAGTCATGTGACTTGTGCTCTGATAAACTTCAATCACTCTTTACTGCTTTACTGCAAGTTGGAGTGATATCACTCCCCTCCCTTCCCCCCGCCCAGCAGCGAAACATAGAACAATGGGAAGGTAACCAGATAGCATTTCTCTCCTAAAGTGCAGACACAAGTCACATGACCAGGGGCAGCTGGGAAATTGACAAAATGTCTAGCCCCATGTCAGATTTCAAAATTGAATATAAAAAAATCTGTTTGCTCTTTTGAGAAATGGATTTCAGTGCAGAATTCTGCTGGAGTGCACTATTAACTGATGCGTTTTGAAAAAAACAAGTTTTCTGATGACAGGATCCCTTTAAAGTCTTTGGGCAACGTTTTTGTATCAAAATATATTGAAAGATCAGAGACTTTTTTGTTGCACTGACTTTTTTGTATATTAGAGCCTATGGCCGACATTTTTCTCAATCCAATTGCATTATAGTTAATGGGTGCTTTTTTCACTCCAAATCCATTAAAGTCAGTGGGTGTTTTTTTACACAAAAAAATGTTGGTACTTTCCTGAGAAATGTCATAAATGATGAAATTTCGACACAAATCCGTGAGTGAAGGAAAAATTAGTTCATTACCAAAATTATAAAATATTGTTGTTCTGCTATTATGCACCCTCACTGATTCCATATGCTGTTTCCAGACCACTCTCTTCTATGCTGGACAAACGGCAAAATGTTGAGATCATTATTACATATTTTTTGGGATTGTCTGATTGTTCAACCACTTTGGACCAAGATAAATGTTCAGAAATGCTGACAGGCACTAGTGAACCTTGAATGACCCTGGTGAATATTAATGGCCGCACTTTCCTCAAATAGGAGATTGCAGGTGCTTACCTGATCTAACAAGTCAAGCATTTTGAAACAGGCATAGCGGGAATAAAACTAATTGGATCACTCAGTATAGAGGTCAATTTGCTCCTTTACTAAGGAATTATACAGAGGGCAGGTTGATGACCATCAATTTGTTCATTTCTATTTGAATATATAATATCGTAAACATTTTTTGCCACTGTGCATGTTTCTATTAAGGAAATAATGTGTATATAAAAAATATTTTTCATATATATTTAATACAGTTTTTTTTAAAGTTTTTCTTAAGCTCACTTATTCCTTAAATGTGCTGGGGATCCCTTTGGAGTCCAAGAGGTTAATGGTAAGGTGATGTGCTGTCATATGATCCTGGGAGGTCCGAGCTGACGGCTTTGAGGCCTCTCATTGTTAAAGAGCTGTGTATTTTAGGTGGTTATCTCTAGCAAAACATGAATGCAGGTGTCTCCTAAAATAATTTTATGTCTATAATGCCTAATTTAACTTTTCGCCACGCCTCTGTTAGTGTTAATGCGCCTTGCATCGGTGATTAAAGGTCTAATTAAAAGGAGAAATTCCAGTTTAACTTTAATCAATTTGTACTGTTATACACAGCAGCTCCTATTGTTATTTTCATTTTGTTTTGGAGACACTGTTCAGCTCATCATGTCATAACTGTCTAAACAAGGATTGGTTAATTACATTTCCAAGAAATAGGGTTATAATAATTACAAAGGATTTGCGTCAGCTGATCCTCATGCCTTTGGTTTTTTAGGCGTCTGGGGGAATGATCTGCTGGTAACATGAAAGATAAAAGAGGAAACATCAGGGCAAAGGTGAACTGTTTTGCTTTTTTGTTTTTCTATAGAGACAACTGAGTTTGTCTTTTTTCATTTTCCAACCAGTTTTACTACTATTTACTGCCCTATTTATACTCCTTGAGCATTTTTTCCTTAAAGCACCGATCATGTGCAGCCCTAAGTTCATATGTACAGGTATTGCCTTTTTTATTACTGGGGAAATATAAAAGTTCATTGGTCTTTTTAAAGAGTTAACATTGAATGACAGTCTAATTTGTATGTTTTGGCACCTTAGGAATTGTTTAACTGCAACTCTCACAATCCTCCAGTAGAAGAGCTGAAGTTCAGCAACAGCTAGAATTCTGTCATTTGGACGGATATCATATTCTGACTGTTTAGAAACTAAAACACCGTGTAAATTTCGTTTCTTTGAGCCTGTGCCATTAGAACACATTTATAAGTTACAGAGAAGATGTAATGCAAGCACTGCTACTAAATACAGGTATGGGATCCGTTATCCGGAAACCCATTATCTAGAAAGCTCCTAATTACAGAAAGGCCTTCTCCCATAGACTCCATTTCATCCAAATAATCCAAATTTTTAAAAATGATTTCCTTTTTCTCTGTAATAATAAAACAGTACCATGTACTTGAGCCAAAATAAGATGTAATACATTATTTTTGTGTTTATTAATTTTACTATAATAGTTTACATGATTTCCTAATAGACTTGAGATTTGAATATCCAAATTGCAGAAAGTTATCCAGAAACCCCCAGGTTCCGAGCATTCTGCATAACAGGTCCCATACCTGTATATTAAAGCATGAAACAAGAAGACATTACTATCTTTGAATTTATGACACAGAGATAAGTCCCTGGAATCGCTGTTGTCTTTAAAAAAAATTCAAATATATTAAAGTCCAAGAAAGTTGTAAATTGTGCCGTGGTTCATTGTTCCATTCCTTTAACTGATTATGACACAGATAAAAATAATTAAGTGCAATACAGTACTACAGAAATACAGTATGTTAGACTTAGGTAATTGATGATTTTAAATTAGATCTTGTCTTTCTCTTCATTACTAACAAAACTTTGTTCTCACGCCATCAGTACTGTATTTCAGTAATTGCATAATCTCCATTGTACATCGCTGCGAATAGTCTAACAATAACTGTTTAAGATCTCGTTTTCCCTGTGCATATAGCGATTATATTTAATTTATGCTTCAGGTTATTGTCATCTTTCTTTTATAAAAATGCTTGGCTTTTATTGCACTTTATCAGATTATTATATTTCAGTTCCAGTTCTTTCCCGAAACCAAAATTAACAGATATGCAGTATTTTTGAAAAGATATGCAGAAGTAATAGTTATTAAAAGGTTCATAGGGTTTTACTTTATGAATTCATTTTTTTCTTATTGAAATAAATCAGTCTATGTTTGCAGAACAATAGAAAGACATTTTCTTACTTTAGCTCATTACATAATTGTGGTCTGGGTTTAACGTTCACGTCAGATAAATTGCTTGGCATTGCCCTATTTGGATAAGAAACTATGTTTAATGGATTATTTTTATTCTGTAAATGTTTTATTGTATACAGTATACAGCCTCTAATACAGCACGAGGGATGCTTAGAAACAGAATAAAAACTTACAGTGTGCTAAATGTGTGGTAAAATAAGCCTGATACATTCACAGGTCACAAAATGAAATCCTGTACTAACAGAATAAAGAAAACGCTACAGTGTTGAAGAGCTCCCTAATTTGGAGCTAAACACCAATGAAAACTTTAGCCTTGGGAAATCATGCGGAACCCAAAGCCTGTTGCAGAGAAGGAAAGAGACAAGAATTTTATACATCTGAAAAGGGAATCTTTTAAATGAAGAATATGGTGTATAAAAATGTGTAATTAATGAATATGGTGTATTAAAACGCAAAATCAATAGCTTTTTTGCACTAATGATATCTAAGATTAAATAAAAACTATTAAACAGAAGGAAGTGAAAAAAGCAGGATGTTTAATGTGTGTCTTGAAAATAGACTTAATACTTGGTTAAAGTGTTGACAAAATATAATAACAAATATGGCACATTTTCATTCTTAGTTTAGTACAGTGAAAAGTACTTTTCTTTCTTTTTTTTCACATTATCAAAAGCTAAGATGGGACCATATAACAGACAATTGTAGTAATAGTATTGTTACAGGTTTGGGATCCAGTATCTGGAAATTTGTTATCCAGAAAGCTCTGAATTATGGGAAGGTCATCTCATGTAGACTCAATTTTAAGCAAATAATTAAAATTTTTAAAACAGATTTATTTTTTTCTCTGTAATAATACAACTAGACTAGGCTACATGAAGCCATATTGGTGGCAAAACAATCCTATTGGCTTATTTAATGTTTACATGATTTTTAGCAGATCCAAATTACAGAAAGATTACTTATCTGGAAAACCCCAGGACCCGAGCATTCTGGATAACTGTAATATTAAGGTACAATAAAAAGAAAAATACTTTCACTCTTAACTGACATTTTAATCGTTGTGCAAGTTATATCAGAGTTTACCAAATGTAACTTTTAGACAAATATATTAAAGTCCAAGAAAGTAAGTCCGAATTTATCTCAATATTTCCTGCTACAAACTCCAATTTACGCGTATTTATTATAAAATTTTCACGAAAATTTGCTTAGTGGGAAAAAAACGACTTTCATGAATTTTCGGACTTTTTCATCTGATTTGCACGATTTTTGCCATTTTTGGTGAAAATCATGACAATCAGATGAAAAAGTCAGAAAATTCATGAAAGTCGGATTTTTTCCCACTAAGCAAATTTTCGGGAAAATGTAATAATAAATAAGCGTGAATTGGAGTTTGTAGCAGAAAATATTGAGATAAATTCAGACTTTGATAAATAACCCCCTAAGAAATTGTATCATTGCAGTGTGTCGATATGTCATTATTATTAAGCATAAAATGCCAATATAATTCTTGTAAGAGATAAAGGAAACATTTTAAAGTGCTTAACATATATGATATCATTTCTTTCTAATGCACTTACATCTTATGCTGCAGAAATAGCACTTATTTAATTAAGTATGTTTCTCAATGCACGAAATGCAGTGCAAAATACACAGAAAAATATAGATTTATGGAATAAAATAATATTGTTATTTTTCTATCTATAGTTGGAGTTTGTTTCATGCATGCTAAACAGTTAACAGTCAAGAAATATATATTTCAGATACCGAGACAAAGACAAATTTGTATTTGTAATATTGTTCCTTCGGACCCATTCATTAGAGTTTAGAAAGATATACTTCTGCTTACCCCTTGAGAACACTTAAGTGACCTCTGCTTTGACTCTCTTGGGACATAATTACTCATAATTAGTCAATTTCTGTTTATTTAACAGGAATGTTTGCTTATTTGGTACTCACTTGAGTGGAACCACAGTTAATACACTGCAGAAATTCATGATTTATCTTCCTTGACTTATGGATCTCATAGAGCAAAAGGGTATTCTCTGTAACTCTGTACTTTACTGAAAATATTTCACAGCTGAACATCAAATGTACAGTGTTGTCTGCATACAAGCAGACACAAATCCCAGTGTTGGAAAATTTATAATAAACCGAGTTATAAGTAGTTTGAAAACTATGTACTGTAGAAAAAATAGTATGTATCAACTGCATGAATATTTTTTCTTGGAAAAAAATAAATATATTTTAATATATATATATATATTTAAGTATATTTTTTACAATCCCTAAAGTCTTCAATGCATACTGCTGAACCTATTGAATTAGTGTCTGGCTTCTCTTTATTCCTTAAAAGAACATTATTCTTGTTTTTCTAATATGCTGTACTCGTTCAAAATGTAGTGTTTTAGCTATAGAGATTTTTTTTTGTTTTGGGTTACAATTTGAAAAAAATATAAAAATCAAGTTAATCTTTTGCCACTGAGCAACAGGGTTATAAAGAAATCATATAGCTAAATGACTGTTTGCGTCCCATAGCTTTGTCACAATCCACTGTATGGATATATCTATAGATATAAAAAATAAAGATTACAAACGCATTTAAAAAAAAAATTATGAACCAAAACACAAGTGCCGCATTAGATCATTTAACCTTATTTGGGTTTTGTAATGTGTACAGGACAGTGGCACATGGAAGGTAAGTGCCATAGAGATGTCAAGAGTAGGGTGGGGATATAATTGAAGAAAGATATGCTGCTGTATGCAGGACGTAGTACTTTAGTATACATTAATAGAATCGAATGGGGCCTCTGAAGGATTTCTGTTTCCAGAAGACGAATACCAGAAAAAAATCAAGCAATGTCTAGAGAGTTTTATTTGCTTTTAATAAAAACTGCCTCGCAGATTACTGTAGCTTTATCCTTGCTTTCCCTAGCCCCAAATTACTCTCAATCGTTTATTTATTAATCCTTTCAATAATGCAATTATCTATTTAATTCTCCTATATCCGATCAACATGTATCTCTGCAAAGTTTCAAGTATTAGCATTAATATTATTATTATAAGCACATATTTATAAGGAGCCAACATGGTCCTTTGTGCAGGTATGGAATCTTTTATCCGGAAACCCGTTATCCAAATTGCTCAGAATTATCCTGTAGGCCATCTCCCATATAATTTATTTTAATCAAATGATTCACATTTTTAAAAACCTAAACTTAAATGATTTCACATTGCTCTATGTTTTGCATTCTGTTTAATAATGTGTCAGTTTGCAGACCAGGGGTAAAAGGGAAGGGGCAGCATATTAGGCTTCCTTACCCAGATAATGGGAAAATATTTACTCATTTTTTTCACGGTAATAATAAGTATAAATATAATCTTATGCTATAGATTAAAGAAACATTGCAAAATGTCTGTGGCGAGCAGATGAAAATAAATCAGGTAAAGGATGGTTCTTCCTACCTATTTGATCATCTTTCATTTTATGCATTGTTATTCGATATAATGTCCAGATCTCTGTCAAAATATAATTTACAGTCATTTTCCAATTGTAATGATAAAGGAGCATAATCTGGACTGAATGGAATGTGATTGATATTGCAGAAACAGTAATGAATGATGTTTCAAGCCAGTATGGGTCTGTGTTGCTCTGGTTTGTGTTCCTTTAACCTGAGAAGCGTTGTGAGGACACTTTGGATCCTTGTTACTGAGAGAAGTACTAAGGGCTGTTTGCTTAAGAATGTTACTGTTCTAGTTAATTGTAATAATAATCAAATTCCTTCAATAACTATGTTGTAAATTCAAAATAGAGACCTTGTTTTTTTGTCTCACATTTAGCACATATTATTTTTCGATTTCTTTTGCACATCAATAAGATAAAGTTATTATAATATGCTTTACAAAGCTGCTCCGTGGTGCATTTATGTAAGCTTGATAATTCCTTGCAAATTATAATGGGCAGCCAACTGATAAAACAACAGAATTTTACCAGAAATGAATTCGAGCATATACTTTTGTAAGTTGCCCATAAGGCATACCCTAGTATTTTCTGAATTTGCCACAGAGGACCTTAGGGCACATTAATGATCAGATTTAAACTTTTCTGTGCCTGCAAAATACTGCCATACCCCTAAGTGTTGAACAGTCAAGGGCAAACGCCCCTCTGTAGTAATGTCAGTGGTGATATTTGGGTTGGCTTGACACCTCCACGTTTTCACAGAAATATTGTCTAAAAATTGTCCTTTTTTAGGTGGGCAATATAAAGGGGCAAATTCACTAAGCGCCGAAGCGCCTAACGCTAGCGTCAATTCGCTAGCGTTGGGCATTTTCGTTACTTCGCAAATTCACTAACGAACGCTGGCGTAAATTCGCTAGTGTTACTTCGCACCCTTACGCCTAGCGAATTTTCGCTACGGACGTAACTACGCAAATTCACTAACGCGCGCAGTGTACTGAACACTACCTTTTACGCTAGACTTCCTTCGCCACCTCAGACCAGGCGAAGCGCAATAGAGTAGATAGGGATTGCTTCAAAAAAAGTTCAAATTTTTTCAAAGTCCCAAAAAACGCTGGCGTTTTTTCCATATTATGGGTGATAGGCTGAAAAAGATCGAAAAATTTTTTGGGGCTCCTGTCCTTCCCCCCTACATTTCCTGACTCATGGCAACTTAACTATACAGTGGGCACATGTGTAGGGCAAAAAAAAAATTATTTGATGTTTTGAAGGTTTCCCAGTCTTTTGTAGTGATTCTACGTATTCCTCCATTGAAATTTGAATTTGGCGCCGTAAGCAAATTAACCATTGCTAGCGTAACTTCGCTTCGCTTAGCGAATAAACACTTGCGCAACTTCGCAACCTTATGATACCCCTTGTGCGCAACTTCGGATTTTAGTGAATTTGCGGAGCACTGGCGAAACTACGTCTGGCGAAGTGTGGCGAAGTGCGGCGAAGTTACGCCTGGCGCAACTACGAATCTTAGTGAATTTGCCCCAAAGTATTTCCCTGAAATAATAGATTCCTTTTTAGCCACTTTTCAAAAAAATAAAATTGTGTTGCAACCCCTTTAAGATTAGAATTATAGGTATTATTCCTAAAAAAGGGTATGAAGGGAGACCTTACCTGAACCAGAATGGAACACGGATGCAGCAATTCATTGTGCAGCATCTTCTTCTGGATCACCTGTTTCCAAACAAACACATTACAAATCCCTGGCCCAGTAGCTTATTACTGGGAACTGGACTGAGAACAAGATTGTATTCAACAGTAGGTGGTTTTGTGTTTTGCCCCAAAGAGAAATAGAATAATAGGCGATGATGAATAAGTTGCATTCACTCAAAACCTGTAAAAGACCCAACATGGCATCATCTTTTAATGATAAAAAAACAAGAATTGTGAATGCAGTAGAGACTGCCAAATAATGACATACTGTATTAATTCCTTGAAGAGCATGTTGTTTGTTATTGGTGTTCTTTTCTGGTTTATTTTGCAACTACAGAATGGAGTCCTTGGTAAGCAGAGTTATTTTTTCGTTTATGTAATGAACGAGATCCATGATAAAATAATGCAACCTTTTATCTTGACTTTTCTAAAAACAATTAACATAAGAGAGGTGGATAATGTCTAAAAAGGATCATATTGATTACATAGTCAGCGGCAGTAACTGTAAAGAAAAATGTAATGTACACTGCATTTGATCATTTGCACATCTCTTTTTTTTCTAAGCTTCTCCTATTCGTTTCTGTAATAATTGCAAAGCAGAGTAACAGGCAGGTACCTCCGAGTCCCAAATGTTAATTAAAGGTCTAGACTCTGTGTCTCTGAACCTGCCTCTGGATATTTGTCCACACAGTTTCATACCTCAGCCGCACAGACAGGAAAATTAGAAAAATGAGAAAATCCGCATGCGCTGAAGCCAAGCCTTTTTCAATTAGTGTGGTTGGAGTTTGAACAGGAGGATCTGCCACAGAGGAAGAGACAGATTATTTGCTGTCGTATTTCGCTGAGTTTTTTTTTCCCCCTAAGGCGATGACATGTAGCCTTAATCAGAGCTCAGTTTTTCACTCCTTGAAGATTTCAATAAGGGCAAGAGCTGCTGTTGTTATTGCTGACAGCATGACATTATATTGTTGGCAAAGCTTTGCTTTAGACACGCAAAAAACAGCTCTTGGATGGAGAAACTGTCACATGTTTTTATCCCAAGCACGGTCAGTGCAAGAAAGCAATAAAAAATCACCCCAGTTCATATCATAGTCAAACAGAGACAATATTACATAAACAACTGACCAGAGGTCTTCTATGAAACCCAAACTAGAGCCCAAGAAATAAAAAATGGACATTTTTAAGCACCCAATCATAAACTGTTGAGAAACAGACTTAGGTCATTTATTTTGATTACCTCTGCTTTAAAAACGATACAGTGAAATAGTCCCTTGTTTTTTTTTTCTATACTGTATTTTCCTAAGAGCTCAAACATTCCTTTTTTTTAATTTTAGTTTTAATGTTTCATGATTAAATCAAGATTTCTGAGTTCTATGTTATGAAATAATGAGGGGAAAAAGCCAGGGGACCAAAAATATCCCAATCAAATTTTACTTTATAGAACCTATTTATGATCTATGAAACACTTTGTAAAACAGGCTGCTTGATAAATCTAGCCTTAAGTGACTTGTTCTTATTTGTCTTTAAATACAGATGTTTGAAGCAAAATAAAAACAGATTATGCTTAATAAAATCCATATGTTTTTACTGCATTAATATTTAGGTATGTAATGCATGATACAAATGTTCTGTTTTTAGTGGTATTACACAATTCAGCAAATATGCTAAGTTTGCAGATTCGTTTTCTATCCATACTGTAAACACGGCACATGAGTTTTACCATACATATTATAGGCGCACAAGCCAAGCATTTGATCTAAGTGGACTGTCATTAAATATAAACTGACAAAGTCTTTCTGTCTTTAACCAGAAAGAAAAAAATCGTATTTCGTTGCATTGCACCGTAGAACAAAAGCTAACTTTCCCCAACATAAATAATCTCGAAGCATGAATAACTGGCAAATTGCTTAAATTTGCTGATGATAGAAAGTTGGCTGGAGCTGTGAATGAAAGATGAATCTCGCAGATTAAAGTAGACTCTAGGATAACTGTGACTGCACACAGTGTAGAAGCTGAAGCTCAAGTACATACTACAACAAACTTGGGCTTTACAAAATGTAAAATATTTCAGTTTTTGAGCTTGAATCCTCAGGTACAGGGCCATGATGTCAGTCTTTACATAATATTATATGTGAAGGTCATGTGGAATAGTGAAGCTCTGAAAGAAATGGACTAATTACTTGGGGTAGGACTTTTTGCAAATGTTTGTGATCGTGTCCACACACGAACGGACACTTTCGTGCAGTTTCTTTACAGAATCTACAGATATGTAATATCTTCATTACTGCCTATTACAAAAATACATTATATAATCCCCAGCTGGACAGGTAGATCCTTTTATTCAAAACCTGGTTATATTTATACGATATGCAACCTGTTATCCAGAATGCTCGGATCCTGGAGTTTTAGGAGTCATAATTTGGTCTAAAAAAATATTTAAGCATAAATTAATCACCATTGGATTGTTTTGCTTTTAATAAGGATTAATTGTATCTTAGTTTGGATCAGTACAAGGAACTGTTTTATTATTAAAGAGAAAGATAAATTTATTTCTGTGAAATTGGAATTATTTGATTAAAATGGAGTCTTATGGAAGATGGCCTTTGAAATCTGACATGGGGCTAGACATTTTGTCAATTTCCCAGCTGCACCTGATCATGTGACTTGTGCCTGCACTTTAGGAGAGAAATGCTTTCTGGCAGGCTGCTGTTTTTCCTTCTCAATGTAACTGAATGTGTCTCAGTTAGACATGGGTTTTTATTATTGAGTGTTGTTCTTAGATCTACCAGGCAGCTGTTATCTGGTGTTAGGGAGCTGTTACCTGGTTACCTTCCCATTGTTCTTTTGTTTGGCTGCTGGGGGGGGGAAGGGAGGGGGGTGATATCACTCCAACTTGCAGTACAGCAGTAAAGAGTGTTTGAAGTTTATCAGAGCACAAGTCACATGACTTGGGGCAGCTGGGAAATTGACAAAATGTCTAGCCCCATGTCAGATTTCAAAATTGAATATAAAAAAATCTGTTTGCTCTTTTGAGAAATGGATTTCAGTGCAGAATTCTGCTGGAGCAGCGTTATTAACTGATTCATTTTGAAAAAAAAAAATGTTCCCATGACAGTAACCCTTTAACAAGGGTTCTGAGACTACAGGAGTTGATACATCATGTATTCTTTGCTTAGAATAGCTGCAATATTTCCTCTAAACCAATTTCCAAACTATGGGATTGAACCCCTTGGTGTGCGTGGAGCACTGCCAGGAAATCCCAATCTAAAGCTTCGTTTCGGGATATTTACGAAGAATTCCCTGATCTTAAAGCCCAAGTAGAAGATCAATTAGGGTGACATTTGGGATAAACTTTTATTTTCTGTCATATTGAATTTTTGGAACAATGGTTGAATGACCGATACACCATTTTTTATAACCACGTTGTTAGGTAAGGTGGGCCTTGACTAAAGGATTGATCAACCAAAGAGTGGCTTGAAAGGAAAAAGTCTGCTCTAAACTGAGTACTTCTGTACATGCACACAAATAATGACACCAGCACCAGAGCACATAACAAATTGTGGAGGGCACAGAAAATGCTTGAAAGTTCTTACAAGGACTTCATATTTTGCACATAAAAGATACATTTTGCATATACAGTTTGCATGAAAATAAAGAAAGAATTAGAGAGGCCATTAGGGATATATATAACTCCTAGGTATAGGGATATCAGTGAAAAGTGCCGACTATACACAGGGTTTCAGGGGTCTAATCTCCTTGTTCCACTTGGGAAGTCAGATCACCCTAAATCAAAGTAGAGTGTAAGTATAAAAAGATAAAAGCAAGTTATCAGCATTTATTTCAGTCAATAAAGTCCAGTTTTTCATTACATATTATAGGTTTCTGTTATTAAATTTGTTTTTCCCTTTTTAATACACATCTGTTATTGCCTAGGTTTTAGGGTTGCATTCTTTTTTTTATAATGAGTAATTCCCTGTGAATGTGGCATAAATCCTTTGATATCACTTATGTGGGATGATTTTTGTGAGCGTGCTTCATGCATTCACATGTGGAATTGCTGGAATTAAGGAAATCAAAAAACAGAAAAGGTTATTTAGCCTAAGGCACCCCACTCAAGTCGATTATGCTGAATATGTAGCATAACATAGCCTTCAAGTGTTACCACAAAAGCGGTATTTGTCCCAGTTTGCAATCATAGCACAGACAGTGGAAACATATGTTTAATTTACTCACAATATACCACACTACATTACATTCTCTTCAACTGGTCTAATAATTGGCCTCATGCCGCTGGAAGAAATGGCTAAATGAACCCTAGGGTCCGTCTGTCTTTTATTCTGTCATGTTTAAGTTAGTCCTGTAAGCGACATGGCTCAAACTTCTGAAGTCTCTCCTTGTAATATATTCTTAGATTACAGCTTTAATGCCCTGCAAGGTCGACTCAGACCTTTCAATTATAATTGGCTAATAATACCTATACCGGAGTATGAAATTGAATCTTTGAAGTGGTTTAAGGCTCATAATATAAAAGGATACAGAAGTCCAAGCTATTATTATCTTAAAAGGTTAGCTATGAGCTCTAGAATGACCTCTCCCCAACACGCAGCATTCCTAAATATTGTTTATTTTCTCAAAATTTACACCAAGGGAATTTGGTAAAACACGTGGTTGAAATTGCTTATGAATCTGTGTAAGTGGCTGGAAATCTTTTGAACTTTGCATAGACTGTTTGAAAAGAGGAAAGTTATATAGATATGTTTAATAGCAGATTATCTAGTGTCTTTTTGTTTTAGAGCAGATTATCTAACAGTGTCTTATATGTTAAAAATTTAAAAAAAAGGTTGCTGTATTTAATGAATGCACCAAAAGTTGAATTCCATCTTTAAAAACTCACCCATCTTGAAAAATATGCAAAATATTCAATATATTCATAGTTGGCTTTAGAGATCTAATTCTATTGTGACAACAATAGAATATTTGAATTTTTGTTGATGCGGGGTCTTCTGGACAAATTGTAAGTGTAAATTGTGGCTGTTTCTATGGTCATATAAATATATGCTTAGTAACATACTAAAGTAAATCACTAGTAAAAAAAAGATATGGACAGACAAAAGAGAGCTGAGTGTAATTGGGGGTAGAGAATGAAGGGATGAAGGGATGAGGTTGGGTATGGAGACCAGAAGAAAGTACAAAGTACAAACTATGGGCACATTTGCACTAGTCAAGTAAACAGTGCAGTTGTGCAGCAGTGTTTGGCAGGGTAGGCCGGCCACCCCCGCCCTGACCATGCGACGAAGGCAAGAGCGACTGAGAGATTGACAGAGGGGAGGGAGGAGAACACGATGGAGGGGAGGGTGGAGAACGTGACGGAGGGGAGGGAGGAGAACGAGATGGAGGGGAGGAAAGATAGGGAGGGAGGAGAATGCAACGGCAGAGCGGGTGACAGAGGGAAGGAAATGGATAAAGGCCTGCAAACCCAGCTAAGGATAGGCAAAATACAATTTTAGAGGTAGCTGCCAAGTGCCCCACTATCATTGCTCTCTGGTGAGCTGCCTTTTCTGCCTACCCCTAGTTCCGGCCCTGGTATTTGATATTATTGTTCTTCCTGCAACTGTCTGAACAAATTGATTGGGTGCTAAGCATTACAATTATATTTTCCCAAAGTTATTAAAGGCACATGACTGTTAGACATCATATGAGGCAATGGGTCAGCATCTTTTTTAGCTCTTAGATGACTGCACGGTTGTATTAGTGTTTAGACACTAAAAAAATATAAATCTCAGGTTTAAAGGGCCACAATGCCCTAACATTCTTCTGATAAAGCATACTTACCAGGAAATACTGTACTTTTGGAAGGTGAAGGCAGGGTCGGACTGGGGTTGCCCGGGACCCACCAGGGCTGCTTTTGAAGGGCCTCCTCCCAGCAGTCCCTGGGGGCCCCTTCCTGAACTCCAGACTCAACTTAAGAATAATAGTGGCTCAAGGCTGAAAATGCAAACTCAATATGTTCTTCACAGGCACTAGGAAAAACGAGCAAGATGGAAAATCAGTTTACGAGCAATAATTGAAATATCCAGTGGTTAAACCTATGCACTGGAAAGTCGCTGAAGTGTCCTCACGAGGCAACTTTGGAAAGATGAAGCACCACACATAGGTTTTACTACTGGTGATTTCAATTACAGTTGTGCATTTTTATCACAACCAACGAATCTCCCCATAAGTCACTACCCTTATTAAACTAGAACAAAAGTGTGACAGTATCAACTATACATCAGATTTACCTACTTGTTCTGCAAGATACTTGTGGGAGTCCAGCTTGAAGGACATTTAGGGTAAGATTTGCTGTTTAAGATATTCTAGTCTGAATTCTTAATGCATTTTTACACACGTGTAACTTTGATAGGAACTTGAGGGGCCTTGATTTGAAACAAGATTTGAATTGATACAAAATTTCGAAAACATGCCTTTATTGCGCAATGAGGTGTTTGATGCTCAGAAGCATTCGCCGATGGTTTTCAAATAATTGCCTTTATATGCCATGGCACTGCTGCATTGTAGAATAGTTTACCTCCTGCTATAGAAAGTAATATGGTGATTGGTGATTCCTATCCATATTTGAATAAATTCATATCTGCAGAGCTAGCATTTATAATCGCAATCAAACCAGTCCTTGTGTGTTGTCAGCAGTGATATATAGCATAGTTACATTTACAGTCCTTATCATGGTTTAGCATACATGTGATAAATATTCCATTTGACTTTTTTACTTTATCTCAGGAAAACATTTCAAAATACTCCTGGCCTGCATTTCTTTGACAAAACATTGGTTTGCCTGTAACATGTGGCACTAATATATGTCAGCAGTTGCTTAGGACTGTCTCCAATCCTTCTGCTTCTCTATATCTATCATTCCTTTCCTTGGAGAAATGGAAAACTTGATATCATGGCTGAATTACATTTAAAAATGGTTGTGTGCATGGTGGTTCATGTATATTAATGTACATATATAACTGCTTTGTGCCGAGCATTTTTTGGTTCTGCCTGACCATCTTTACTTGTACAGTGTCTCCTATGTCACTTGCCAGTCACTTTTTTTAATTTCCTTTGAAACACAAGTATTTTATTGCCCTCGTGATTTTAGCTAATTTGTTGACTACTGTACTTGCTGTACTGCAGAATCCATTCCTAGTGAGAATGTAGATATTATTTGGCAGCCCTTTTCAAAGAGTCTAAAACTTGCCTATAACACATCAAAAGGACACGCTGCAGATATTTAGTCCACATCAAATAATCCTTTGCCAAGCCAGATTGGCTTGTTTTTCTTCATTTCAAGTCTGACAAGTAAAAAGCCTGTCAAAAAGAGGAGCTTGGGTGTGCCATGGGTAATTTTACCCAATTTTCAGCACTGGAATTTAACTGTAGCTTTAGTCTTCATGTTTAATATTATATTTCTGTCTCTATTTATCTTGTCTGGAAATGGTCTGAAAATAGTCTCCATTGTATGATACATCCATAATATGCAAATGATGAAACATATCATTATCTGTAGTAGACTTATTCTTGGCCTCTATACTAACCCACCACACCATTTTTGTCTAGTCATTAGGCCAAGGCATACTTTGCTACTACTGTGTTGCTTTAGATGGTCACTTTTTAAAGGGATACACGTTTATTATTTTATAACCCCATGTATGTAATTGTACTGCTTAGACCCAGCGTTCGTGAAATATTTAAGGCAGATAAATATTCCAAGGGGCACATAGGATACTTTTTACTGCAGTTTATTTTATATAGCCTCACCATATTTACATAGTTACATAGGTACATAGTGAAATCGGATTGAAAAAAGACAAAGTCCATCAAGTTCAAGTGAAAGATTCTAGTACAATAATGATGTCATGCAAGAAGTCTTTTTGGCACAAAAAAAAATCCCTGGACAGATCAGGACAAAGGGTCTTTCCTTAATTTGGATCTCCATACCTTAAATCTACTAAAATATCATTAAAATATTAATGAAACCCAAAATAATTATTTTGCCTCCAGTAAAGATGAATTATATCTCAGCAAGGATTCTATACAAGGTACTGTTTTATTATTAAAGAGAAAAAGGAAATCTTTTTTTTAAAATTTGAATTATTTGACTAAAAAGGAGTCTATGGTAGATGACCTTTCTGTAATTTGAAGCTTTCTGGTTAATGGGTTTCCAAATAATGGATGTCATACCTGTATGCCAACACATAGGTTCCTAGAACATATATAGGACATATAGGGCCATATTCAATTCCATGAGAAAAACTGGTATCTTTAAACTGAAACTGATCTATTAACTATTGGTAGCTTAGTCTTCATCCAGTACCATTTGCTAGCCCTTGCTCCATATTTAATTTTTAAAAGCAATTAAAGTCTGACCAGATAAAACTGATGAAACTTACTACTCCTTTCGGGAAACATGTAAAATTCATAAATGAAGATTCAAAGTGACACTAATTTCCCAAAAATGTATTTTGGGACTGCTGATTCATCAATGGAACATCTGAGAATGCGGAAAAGTGTGGCTGAAATGGGAAACAGCCAACTTCCCCTAATCAGAATGAAGGACTAATATTCTTCTAGCGAGCTCTGTTTTGCTCTTTGAAGGTAAAACGAATTTCTGTTCCAAGGTTTTAATATAATCTGACACCAGAAGTAAGAAAAATGGATTAATTTACAGATGTTTTATAGATGATACAAATTGCTTTCCTTGACAGTTTTATTGGAAATGTTGCTAATTGAGCATTGGTGCTTCCGCATAAATATTATTCATGCAGACTATACATGTGAACTTGCTTATATTGTTTTAGATTAATGAAAATGTAAATGTTAAAGAAAAAAAATGCTAAATTGTAGGCACTCTAACAACCTTCCATAATATATGTTTTAGAAAATTCCTCTAATACATGTTTTCTATGTATTCTATGGTTTAGATGCTACTTTATTTTTCATGTGTTCTTGGTGTCCTTTTAAAGGAGAAAAGGTAAAACTCACTCATTTAATTTGTTAGACACCACCAGTGCAGCTAATGGAGAACCTGTAACCCCAAACCAGGGTGCTCCTCTTCTTGAAAAATGCACTAGCCTGTGTTACTTTCAACGCATAAAAATATAATTGCCTCTCATGGGGCAAATGTTTTAATTTTAGAGTTGAGATTTTGCCAATATGATAAGAATAATAAAATCGCATGGTTTTTATTCACAGCTGTGTTTTTTGCTCATGGTTATATTTTATTTTCCACAATCATGTTATTCACAAAATTTTAGTTTTTTTGTGATCTTACAATCTAATAAAAACAAAAAAAGTGACCATGAATTTTAAAAAACACAAGTACAACAACACAAGTACAATGTAGCCCTTACATAAAATGCTTTGTAATAAATGTTTTTCAAATTAAACATAAATATCCATGCTTGATATAAACTCTTAAAAAAATATCAGATGTCAATCATATATTGCTTTCCCCACTTCCCCCCCTTTTTATACAACGGGGGGGCAACTACTGGTTGGGGACCACTGTCTTCTAGACCAGTGATCCCCAACCAATAGCTCGTGATCAACATGTTGCTCTCCAACCCCATGGATGTTGCTCCCAGTGGCCTCAAAGCAGGAGCTTATTTTTGAATTCCAGACTTGGAGGCAAGTTTTGGTTGTATTAAAACCAGGTGCATTGCCAAACAGAGTCTCATTGTAGGTTCCCCACATAGGGGCTACCAAATGGCCAATCACAGTCCTAGAGCATTTTCATACTAGTGTTGCTCCCCAACTCCTTTTACTTCTGAATGTTGCTCACGGCTTCAAAAGGTTGGGGATCCCTGTTCTAGACTATACCAGAAGTCATGGTAATGGTCAAACCTCCCTTTGATAGAGCCTACCTCCTATGGACACAAGCCATTCCCAACCTCAATCAAAAGCAGTGGAAGAGGCAAGAGAGATGGCCTACAACGTTTTTAATCTTGTTAAGGGACCGACTGATACAATATAAGGTGCTTCATCAAGTTTATATAACCCCTCTCAAAATAAAATTTTTTGGAAAAATCCAAGATGACCTGTGCCCCCGATGCAAATCCCCAGATGCCAATTTTATTCACATGATTTGGTCCTGCCCCCCGGTAAAGAAATAATGCACACTTTTAGTATACTATATATGACTATGACCAACTCCCATTGCGATCACTATCAAAGTTAGAAAATATTCCCATAAAGGAGAACAAAATCCTTTTTATTAAAATTCCCTACCCCCCTGCCCTACACAGAAACCTTCCCTGTTCCCCTCCAGCCTAGGTGTTACCTTGGGTAAATGCCCCAAACTCTTTACTTACCCCTCATTGCAGATTCAGGGCATTGGAGTTCACAGGAGCCATCTTCTTCTCTTTGGCAATCTTTGAGAATAGAGTGGCGTATCGGCGCATGCGCAATTGGCGCAATCCTCCGGTTCAGAACAAATGCGCATGCGCAGAAGCTGCCGAAGCACCGGAAGAAGACCCAAAGATTACCGAAGAGAAGGAGATGAACACTAATGCCCTGAATCTGCAACGAGGGGTAAGTATAGAGTTAGGGGCATTTACCCAGGGTAACACCTAGGCTGGGGGGGACAGAGAGGGGCGTCTATGTAGGGTAGGGGATTTTAATAATAAGGGTTTGGTTCTCTTTTAAAAGTATTATGGAGCATACAAATGTTAAAGTTTCCCTTTGTGCACTTATATACAGTATGTCCATCATGGGATAACACCAGATACTCTAGAGCAATGTTTGCATACATCATTGTAACTTGTTTATTCTCAACAGAATTTGATAAATATTTAGAAATATATAACAATTTGCTGTGTCCGTTGTACAAACCTAACATTGTACTCATTCCCTTTCCTGTTGCATTAACGTTGCAAGAAGATATTTCCATAGGTTCAGCAGAATTCCTCCTAAAAATGTTATATGATCCCTACTGACGGAAAAATAAAGCATAATTAAGGGCTAGCATTGAGCTATTTACCAAATAATAAATATCCGGTTAATGTAATCAGTTACAGACCCTATAAGTGTATTGTAACAAATCATTGCATCCCTTTGTAAAATCCTGCCCATACTCAGGTTACATTATTGTAAAATCAGCCGAAGAACCATTATGAAATCAATGCAACATAAGCAATAAACAGAAACCAGAATATAAATAAATGCTGATATAAACTGTTTTCCAAACTCAGGGGCTGATTCCCCCACATGGGAACTCCTGGCTGAATGAGTAACATGTAAGCGCACACACAGCCATTCCAAATAAAGCTCAGTTTATTTCGTTGGGAAAATGTGACTATTAAGGGGTCTATAAAACAGAGGCTGAACAGGAAGAGAGGCTTAAAGAAAGGATGTGAAAAAGTCACCACAAAGAATATTTACAAGCTATAAATCAGCTTGTTAATTTCATGCTATCAAAACCAATTATCGTACACCTCTTTTCTAGCGGCAAATGATGCAATTTTATTTAGGCATGTGCGAATCATCTGCATAGACCATTAACACGAATAAATTATGTTGAAATTTTTTTTAGGTTAGTTTCTGAAATTGGAGCTTGATTAAAAAGTTACTTCCCTCCAGACTTCAGGGAACATCCTTCACTACATCCCTGCGTGAGACTGCAATGGAAATGTGCATATAATTTGAGCTCAGAAATAGGAAGGGGCTTTTTAATGACTAACTAACATATTCCATGTTCTGTAATACTAAATTAATGTCAGCTTGTCGGATCATGTGGGATCGGAGCAATGCTGTGTTTCCAAAAACATTTGTTACAGCATAAAATGTTAGTACTCTTCAAACCACTGGATCCTTCCAGCTGCTTTCATGACTCAGACTATTTACTCTGCAATATTTGGTTCATTATAAAAGCTGAAGAACTTTTTTCTACTATCCAGTTATTTGCCAGGTCAAATATGAGTTTAATTTCATGAGAAAAATGTTATCTTCAGATTTAGTTACAAGCTTCCTTCGCAGTCATTAGCATAAATAGAGGCCTAGAAATTGGAAAGGAGTACAGATACCTAGTGGTCCTTCTATTGTGCGTGGCCTCTGCAACATAAATGTAAAGACATGAATTTTAATGTACTGTAAATGAAGTTAATGATTTAGTATGGAATGAGTAGTGAAGAGTATTATAAGAATTCTAAGGGGAAAAATCACTAAAAGGCAAATTTTCGTCAGCGAACCCTCCTACACAATTCGCGCCTCCTACACAATTCGTTACCACTATGCTAATTCACTAAAATGTGGCGATGTTTCGCCAGCGTTAATTTGTCAGCGCAAGCATCTCATAGAACTTTCACTAGCGTTCAATTCTGCCTAGCGAAACTTCGTTAGTACTCTTACGTTTAGGTCAATTTGAATAGGGCAGGAACATATAGGTCATATAGACATCTTTATTAAAGATGTTGGTGCGAATGCTTGAAGTGGACACTTATTATTACAAATGTCTAAGGAAGAGACAAAAGAGATCCCTTAATGCCCTAGATATGAGCCCATCCTAAAACAAATCTGGCATACCTCTCAATATGGTTAAAAAAATTGCTAACACAAAATGGCTTTGTGGCATACAGGATATGATGTCACTGACATAAGATTCAGAAGGATGGAGCTTCATTTTATCAGTTTGCCTGGTCTAAGGTGGCGAATGCAACTCTGGCGAAATAGGTAATGTTCTGTAAAATTCGTTCTTTAGTGAATTTGCGTAACTATTGTTCGTCTGAGCGAAAATTCGTCTGGCAATAGGGCGTGAAACTGCGCTAGCGATGGTCTCTTTCGCTAGTGAATTGTCCTCTATGCCTGTTAGTAAATTGGTGATGTGCCTGCAGATGGGATTTCTGGCGAATTTCTCTAGCGTCTGCCACTTCACCCTTTAGTAAAGAGAACTGGCACAAACCATAGGCTTTGTGTAAATGGAATCTTGCTGAAAAAAAACTGTGTAAAAAGCTGTGTAAAATAAACTGTGAATTTATCAAGATTTGTACTCCAAATGTCCAAATGCTGAATTTGACAGCACCATGCGTTCCACCGGATGAAAAGCAGCATAAAAACCAGTGATGGATGATCGCTGTATTTTTCCATAGCGTTTTCAAGCGACTGCTTACAGTTACACCGGATTTCTTTGCCGAGGAATGCTGTCGCCAGAAAAACCAGTAGAAAGCTTGATAAGTACAACGTTTTTCTTATGACGTTGTCTGGTGACGTGTGCCGAATTTTGTCGCTGTTTTTTTTAAACAGAATCATGAATAGGCCCCTTAATGCAGTGATGTATTTAGACCTTCGGCCTTATATATTATATCAGGGGGTCTCAAAACTTTTTTACCCATGAGCCACATTTAAATAAAAAAAAGTTGAGGAGCAACACAAGCATGAAGAATATTCCAAGGACTGTAATTGGTTATTTGGTATCCCCTGTTTGGACTGGCAGATGACAGATGGAGCTCTTTGGCAGTGCACCAGGTTTTTATGCAACCAACACTTGCCTCCAAGTCAGAAATACAAAAATGAGCACCTACTTTGAGGCCACTGGGAGCAACATCACAGGGCTTGATGAGCAACATGTTGATTGGGCACCTCTGTATTATATGGCCAAGGAACTCCTAGGTGACAACTAATATCCTTATATGTTACAACAGGGGGTATATTATTCCCTATATATAATACACAATGAATGACCAGGAACTTAAAGGAACAGTTCAGTATAAAACTAAAAACTGTGTAAATAGATTCTAGGACATGAAATCCCTCCTCTTTCTATAGTGGGTGGATCAAAGATTCTCTAGAAAGGAGAGGCACCTACTGTATAATCCCCATAATTAATATGTTTAGAAATAGTTATTATACAGTATTTTGATTGTTAAGAAGATAGTTCTCATGAGTGATTTGACCAGTGTAAGTGTTCTAGTAGAGAACTGTAGCATCCAAAAAGTCTGAAACACCTGTCACCACTTCACATTGCAAAGCATGGCAACTACTAAGCGGTCATTAGACCTGTGTGCCATATATGTATATTTTTTAATTATACGTGACACATGAATGTCTTGTCATGGCACGACATGTCTATTTTGCTCCGTTTTCTTCTGAAATAACTGGCAATTATCCTTTTCATAGAAAAAAATGGATCATGATTGCATTTAACTGTGTCAGCTATACATTATTAGCCTCTGTTTGCTTAATTGAGGGAGGCACATTAGCTGATTTAAATTATGCAAAATGTGCTCATTTGTGTGACAACATGCAGTTTATTTTGATAAGCACAGTCTAATTTTTGTAGGATAATTGCACTGAACTTTTACAAACCAGTCATAGCTAGTGTATGTGGCCTGACGCAGATACACATCTTTTAGAATTGAGTTAGAATTAATTACTGCAATGAGAGAAGGAGAATTTGAGAGGCCAATTTTTTTAAACCACAATTAAACTCTAGTTCTCTGAACGCACGAATGCCATGAAAGTTATTAAAAGATCTGACTAAAAGAACACATGAAAATAGCTGTCGAAAAAAAAATGTAAGCCCCTAATTTTTCATGAACGAATTAAAAATTTGTTTGACAATGACATTTTTTTTGATTTCTGAAAACTTCTAAGATTCCGGGGGGAGATTAGTCGCCCAGCAACAAATATCCTCTTCTTCAGCCGACTAATTTCCCCGAAAAGCCTTCCCGCTGGCTAAAATGTAAATCGATGGCAGGATGGCACTCGAAATGCTTCGTTTTCCAAAGTCGCCTGAAGTTGTCTCGCAAGGAAACTTTGGCCGACTTCAGAAAAGTTCTGAGTTCCGAGTGCCATCCTGCCGGGGATTTACATCCTAGCCGCCGGGAAGGCATTTAGGGGAGATTAGTCGCCTGAAGAAGAGGTGATTTCTCACTGGGCGACTAATCTCCCTAAAACTTAGCATGTGCCATCACCCAAAAAACACAAACAAAGGGCTGATCCTTGCAAGAAAAGAAAGGGAACTTTCATTGACTTCTACATGACCTCCACAGCTTTTACTTTCCATACTTTTGTATTCGTAGATTTTATGGTTTTTGCACTTGATAAACAGTTTTGCAACCAAGAACAAAGAAAATGATAAAATTGTATTTTATGGGGTAAAAAAAGTAATGATAAAGAAGGCTGAAGGTTGCCCAGTCAGCTATAATTTCATAGGCAGTTGAGAGTGTAATATACACTTGCCTAGTTTCTTGGGAACTCATCACAACTTGAGCAAAGATTAACAGCAGAATGCTCTGCTTTGTTGAGAAGTTGGTGAAAATATATACAGGTGACACAGTATGTACATTTGGGGTTTGGGTCTGCAATTGGAAGGCCAATTCAAAATATGCTACGAAGCTTGCAAAGGTCTCTCATACAGTCATCTTCCTTTAAAATCTTTTAATGACATTTCATTTTCTTGTTGCAGAACATATTATTGATACGATACAGTGGAAAATTCCCCTGCAGGATTTGTTTCAATTTACAGCAATGGTAGTCTGACAGCAATACAAAGTAAGTTGCAATTCTTGGCACTTTGTGCCTACTCGGTACATTAAACTGTTGTCAAGTGTTTGTTACATGCTCACAGTTTGTGTAATTTGGTCAAAGCAAATAGTTCTGTTTTGGTTATGGTTATAACTGGCCAGCGTGAAGGTAGTAAACACATGTTGGTTTTGGGTGAGACCAAAGGAAGAAATGAAAAAACTGTTTTCAAGATGCATAACTCTTGTTCATGTCTAGGGACCAACAAGACATGGTTGGTAGAGATATATTTTATTTCATGCAAAGTAAGAAGATTTTCTATGCATAGATGAACACATCTATACTAATAGGACAGGCAGTATAAAGTTTCAGTCATGTTTTAAACATGGCTGCATATATGGACCTTCTCAAGGTAGTTTTAGTCAACTATACTGTGTACCTACTGTGTAACAGTAAGTCTGTTTGATTTAATCATAACTGTCATGTGTGCATATTCCTCTTTCTTGCCATTAGCCATTGGATTTATGATCTTTCACCACCTATTAGGGATGTGCCAAATCCAGGATTTCATGCTGGATGTGGCTGAATACCAGCACAATTATGGTTTCCCTTAATGTTATGGCACTTTAAGGGGCAGATTTATCAAAGGTCGAATAGTAAATTCGAATTCAAATTTTTGAGTGTCAAAATCCATACATTCAAATTGTAATCCCCCTATTCAAATGTAAATTTTGAATGTGGGATTTATTACACCTCGAACATGGAAACAGTCCTAATTTGAATATTCGCCACCTGAAACCTGCCGACTTAGTACAAGTCAATGGCAGAGGTCTGTTGAGCCATTTGGAGTAGTTAATAGCCTTCCTGACATTTGAGTTTTTTTCTCGAATACGAAACGAATACGATTCGAGTTTTCGGGTCGGAATCATTCGATTGAATATTAGCCGTTCAATATTTTTCTTATATAACTTCCCAGTCGAATTGTAAGTATATTCGAATTTAAAAAAAATCTCAAAGTATCAAACAACTTTTTTGTTTTTTTTTTATTTCACTTTATTTGGAATCTACTTAAATTTGAATATAATTTGCCTTTTGTGGAGGATTCAATATACTGAATGATCCCTACCAGCTATATTGATATTGTGATAGTGAAATAAAACAATATCTAATTCTTCGGCCTGTGAGCTGGTTGTCAGGTAACCCAAATGTTGGTCCATGTAAGGTTTCTAATTAAACTACAATAAGATTATTACACATGTGGGAACTGTCATTGTATAAAAGACCTGAAACATGATCAATATTAAAATTTTAGATGTGGGACAATGCTTAAATAACATAGATAGAAATGGTGTATAGGATCAAGGTCCACAGGTGTCTTCCTCCCAGGATATAGCATGTGGAGAAACGCTGCTGAGGGGGCTTGTTGCAACCTGGGTAGTTCACAAAGGAAACCAAAATAACCTTTCAAGTTGAATTTCCTTTCAAGATTATGAAGCCTGTAATTAGTTTAATTGTTTGTAATTAGCCTCTCTAGGCTGCTTTGCAAGTTAGTAGGGAACTCAGTTTTCCTACTTAATAACAATCAGGATCCTTGAAAAAAATCACAACAGCAGCTTCTAGGCTAATTAAAACCATTCTTCCAATATTGGGAGCTGGCTTCTGTGTTCCAAATGACATCCTTCTAAAGTGTGAAAGTTGCTGCTATACACATCAAAATTGATGGTCTTTTCTTGATCCCTCTCCCCCGCTTACTGAAGTTTTGGCTGTAGCACTTGAATTGTGCTAAAATGTGTGGGAAATAAGATATGACTTTTTTATTTAGGTGCTGAATGTTTTGCCAACATCATCTGAAACTGGACCGGCAGCAACTCTGCTATATTTTAATGAAGTCTCAGAACTGGAACATCAAGACATCAAAGGCTCAAGTGGCACATAATTAATAAAGTGAACTGTTCATTTGTTTCTGCCTTAGAGGCAATTAAAGTATTTACTGTCGCTGACTAATTTACACTTTGTGAGCAATTGCTCTAACTAGCTGAACCAGCTAAAAAAGGCAAGGCAAATGATGTTTTACACACAGTCAGTAAGATCATATTTCATTTATAAGGGTATTAGATGGCAGAGATGTGTGTGTGTGTGTGTGTGTAATAATGCCTTTTTTACTTAAATATATTTAATACAAAAATCTCACTTTTTTATTGAAAAGAACTCCCACTTACACATAAAAGTCTAAATAATTTATGCATGGTAGTTATGATGACGTAATAAATGAAAATGTGTATCCATATCCATACAATACACAAGAGCCATGAATATCCTGTAAATGATATCCTTATAAACACTGCTTAGTGATGTCATCGGTTATGATCAGAGCTTAGTGATGTCATTTCTGTCATATGACTCACTGAAACATGCTTTATAATAAATAAAGTAACCCCTGTTGCAAAATCTGAGGAAATCAGAATTCATCTCAGAGTTCCATGACCTGTATAAAAACACTTGGCCTACGCCTCTGTAACTTTTAAAATCCTATATTTTACCAGAAGGGGTACTTTATTTACTATGGGGCACATTTACTAAGCTCGAGTGAAGGATCCGAATGAAAAAAACTTTGAATTTCAAAGTATTTTTCTGGGTACTTCGACCATCGGATAGGCTACTACGACCTTCGACTTTGATTGGAACTATTCAAACTAAAAATCTTTTGACTATTCGACCATTCGATAGTCGAAGTACTGTCTCTTTAAAAAATACTTCAAATACATACTTCGGTAGTTTAAACCTACCGAGGTTCAATGTTAGCCTATGGGGACCTTCCCCAGCACTTTTCGAAGGTTTTTTCGATTGAATAAAAATTGTTTGATCGATTAAAATCCTTCGAATCATTCGATTTGAAGGATTTTAGCGTTTATCGAATATTGAATTCGGAGGATTTTACTACGAGGGTCGAATTTGAGGGTTTATTAACCCTCGAAATTCGACCCTTGATAAATCGGCCCCTATATATCCATATATCTCTTTGGAAAACCATTAAATAAAAACCCATTTTCTAAGCAGCATTTTCATGTCCAGTAAAAGACATCCTTTGAAACCAAAGTATATCTGCATTTTAGCTCTCATCTTCCTTCTCCTGCAGAGAAAAAATATTGACCTTAGACTCAGAATATACAGTTATCTCAGTAGGGAAGTTGTAATGAAACAGAAGCATTTTTGCTGGGCATCACCAAGCAATATCTTTTAAAGAGAAAAACTGTTTGGCATGTGAATGCCATTGTTAAGCTCAGCATGCTAATTCATAAAAATGGTGCATACAAAGCTTCCTTATTTGCAACTTGGAAGGAAGAAAATAGAAACATATTTTTTTAAACATATTTTCTTAGAATGGCCAGTGCCTAGCTCTATCGGAGAGCATTTAAATCAGAGATTTGCAGTCTGTGGATTTTTAGTGGATTGTTGGGAATGTTAAAGGCCCATTTTATCAACATTCTCATTTTAGTTTTTTTAGAAGTTATTTAAACCACAAATAAACTCATTTCTCTCAAATCATACATGCCATGTCATTAATTAAAAAAATTCAGAAAATATAAATCACAACTGAAAAAGCACTTAATGATAAAAAAAAATGCAAATAGATTAGTGCAAAAAAATCTGAAAGCCTCTAATTTACTGACATTTGATTTCCTTTTTTCCACAAATTGTATTTTAAATTTCTCTAAAACCCTAAGAAGTCAAGATTTATTAAGTGTAAAAACCACAACAAAACTCAAAAATGTTTCAAAGTAAAAGTAGTTGAGGTCCCATTCAATGGGAGCTGCGCTGATCCTACTGGACATTTTTTTTTTAAACGTACTGGACATTTTTTTAGAGGTTTTCAAGTTTATTTTTGTTATTGTCTGCAAAACTAAATTTTTTGAGATTTTAGATATTTTTTTCAGATTGTTGAGCACTCTTTTCTGTTCATACTTTGTATATTCTCATCTTTAATAACTTTCTTAAAATAGAGTTTAATCATGGTTTCAAAAAGTTCTAATACCACGAAAATTAAACCTTTAATAAATGGGCCTCCATGTATGAATAGTTAAAAAAGGTTCAATAGGATCAGTGCAGCTCCCATTAACTTTTATAGGACCTTGATTGCTTTTACTTGCTGAAGTTTTGTATTAGAGTTTTTTTGTGTTTTTTGCACTTTATAAATCTCCAATTTTTTGAGTTTTTTAAAAATTTAAAAGAGAAAATTTTTAGAGAAAAAAAATTGATTCGTGAAAAAAATAGAAATTTGAGTTCGTAAATAGGCCCCTTCATTTGAACTCCTTTCATGCTACTAACAGCATCTAGTGTTTCTGAATGAAAGGTCTAGAAAAATTCACAGTACCTTCTATTTATGCCACTGCCCCTTAAGGAAATCATCAGTATACAAAAAGTTGTATTGGTAGTCTGAAAACAAACTAAAAGGCATGATGACCTACTGTTCTACTGTATCTATGACAAGGAGCAAGCAGAATCCATTTTTAATCAACCCCCTTCCTAGAACAGTCATTAATTTACTTTATAATAGACAGGAGCCATGAATATCCTGTAAATTATATTCTTATAAATGGTGCTTAGTGATGTCATCAGTTATAATCTGTATTAGCGCTAGTTTTTGATGACGGTGTCCGTTTTTTGAACGGCTGTGACATTTTTTTTTTTACGCCGGCAAATTTTCGTGGCCGTTTCACGAATTTATTCGCCGGCGGCAAATCGTGCATGACTCACTGGAACTTGTGTATTATAATAAATAAAGTACCACTTGCACTTCGGCCTTGTGTTTTTATATGGTCATGGAACTCCTCTGTAACTTACAGTATAATATCCTTATATTTTACAAGAGTTGGTATTTTATTCACTATATGCTGAATGCTACTGGGTAACTATTCAGGCCCACGGAGAGGACTAAAACCAATAACCCATCCTTTGCCAAACAACAGTGATAAAATTTACTTCTAATCTACCACTTCATTCTGTCAGGTAAAAGTTTATTTTAGGACTTAACTTTAGTGATTCAACTGCTTGGCAATCAGGATTAAATGTATATTAATTGATCAAATTAACATCAAAATCATTGGTTTTATGAGGGAATTGGCAAGGGATGGGTTTCTTTTAGCATTAATTATGATGGCTAGAAAAGACCTATTCTGTCATTTTCACCCTACTTTATAAAATATGACAGTGGCCTCTTAGCTTCACTAAGCACATTTTATATTTATTATACTTTCTGCGGAATAGAGTGGGTTCAGAACATGTTACCACCATGCTGCTGATTGCTTCCTCCATGGGTAGGTTGGAGAGTTCAGGGGTCACAGCAAACCCCAAACTTCATTTATTTGGGTTTATGACATACACAGCAATTTATAACTACTTGTGGTGGCAAAAATAGTGCCACTTCATTCCCCTACATTACTACCCCATTCATTTGAAAGGTAAACACAGTGGACCAGCTGGTACCCACAATTACTGCATTAATCATGTATGCAGGCAGCCTTGCTGATTTATTCATGTGAATGGGAAGTGATCTGAAGAAAACAACACCATTTTCCTGCTGCCACCATAGCAGAGACCCAGATGCTGTGTATGGCAAAGCCCAAAATTACCAAATATGTGGGTAAAGGGTAAGAGGGAAGGTCCTCTGGACACTTTTAAGAGACTTATACCATAACTCCCTGTGTGTTGGAACTTAATTTATTATCTTCCACCTTTCCAAATATAGGGTAAGAGGGGTTGACCCAAGTACATGACACTTGGTCAGAAGAGTGGTTTAATTTTATTCTTATTGTTGTAGAGCACAATTGTACATAAAACATCATATAGGGCTCTGAAGACCCCCACATCATTGCTTATTTACATTTGCATTTTAGCAATCAGGATGTTAAATAGACCACTTACCCTTTTAATATTTCAGTTCTGGAGGCACAGTGATGTTAGAAAACAGGTTTCAGGATAGCTGGGCTCACATCACATGCCAAACCCCAGCATCCAAACCAGTGCTGATTTAGCTAGCTACAGTACATCAAATAGGGACAGAGAGGTTATTTATCAAAGGTCGAAGTTTAGGGGGTTATTTATAAAAATCGGAATTTTTCTGATTATTTAATTAAAAAAAAGTCCGACCAAACTAGAATCCACGATTTGACCTTATTTATTATTAAAATAAAGCTGAATTTAATCTGGGAAAAACTCGATAAAATTGAGCGAAAACCATACTATTTATTCAGATTTTTTTCCTGAATTGCTTGATTTTTTTTGGCCAAAAATATTCGGACTTTTGAGCTAATTCCTGCGCAGACCACAGAAACTTCCAAATAGGATAGGGACCTCTCCCATTGACTTATATACAACTTCAACAGGTCTGAGCTGGCAGATTTTTGGATTCAGACTTTTTGCAGCCTCGAGGTAAAATTTTTTAATAAATAACCCCCTTGGAGTTTTTATACCTTAAATGAACTCGAATGAACTCACAACTCAAATGGTTACTTATTTAACAAAAAAAAAACTTCTTTCTATACCTTTTATAATTTAACATTTATAACTGATGACATAATTAAGCACTGTATATACAATATCAATTACAGGATATGTGTGGCTGATATATATTAATAATATAGTGAATAAAGTACCCCCTTTTGTAAATTATAAGGATATTATAAGTTACCGAGGCGTTTCATGACCATATAAAAACACGAGGCCGAGTGTTTTTATACAGGTCATGGAACTCCGAGGTAACTTATAATATCCTCATATTTTGCAACTGGGGGTACTTTATTTATTATAATACACACGTTGAGTCATGTGACAGAAATGACATCAGAACTCACCGTTTATAACTGATGACATCAGAACTCACCGTTTATAAGGATATAATTTACAAGATATTCATGGCTTTTGTGTATTATAATAATATAATGTACAGTTACATCCTACTTGTTAAAATAGTTTGTTTGTCTCAGATACTCTCATGCCATTAGTACAAAGCAACTCCTTTGTAAAAGGAGAGACAGTCATGCCCGGCTATAGAGCCCACTCTGCATTGTAGACAACAGACGAGTGCCTTTAGAATAGAGCAGCTTTAGTACTTAATTGCTGATAAATAGGCGTTCAAAGGTTATTTATGGCTCCCTAAACACATAAAGGTCAAAAACTTTCACAACATGGATTTGTGCTGCCAATAAATATATAAACTGTATATTCTGGACAGACAGGTTTAACCTATTAATGTATATAAAGTATTTACTAGTGCTGCAAAGCCATGTAATAACTGGAAATCTCTGTAAAGTGTAGTTCAGATGCTTTAGGAATATACAAACCGAAAAAGAATCAGAATACCTCTAAAACATCTAAAGATTATAGTTTTCTAACAATTTCTACCGGGAAAAAAAATCCAAAACCCTCTAAAAGTCCGAATTTATTAAAAATGGTCCAATAGGATCAGTGCAACTCCCACTGACTTCTGTAAGACCTTGACAACTGTTACCTGGCAAAGTTTTATATCAGAAGCTTTTGTGTTTTTTACACTTGATAAATCTCGAATTTTTAGAGATTTGTGGAAAAAATCTAAAGTCAATTGTTATTAAATAGGCCCCTGAGTGCAGGACTACACGGTCGATTTCGCCGGGATCCGACATGCTGCGCAAAATCACAAGCATCACATCGTTGATGCGATGCGATTTTGCGGATTGCGGCGAATTCGGCCGTGTAGTCCTGCCCTAATGGATTATTGCTGGACAACAACATTAGAAAAGGGAGTAATAACAGTGGAGAAAAGCTTATGTTAATCTGAGCAGTTCCTAAACTGTACCATGTAACTGTTGGTTGACCCATTGTAAATTAAGATGGGCAATTTAACATTAGGATGTGTTTGAATTAAATTTACATTTGTTGAGTGGCAGTGAGATATTCACTTAAGCCTGAAAATCCAACTATTTCTGACTTTTCGGGCAAAAATCCCAAAAATATGTGCTTTGCGGGAAAACCCTCAGAAAAACTTCAGAAAACTGCACCGGCCCAAGGTTATTCCAGCGAGCACCACGGAACGATTCTCTTCTGGCTTCTTCTTTCTTTTTGCAGCTGCGCATGCGCATTAGAATGAAAAGCCGGCTTTTTCATTCAACTGCGCATGCATCTGCCCTAAGAGAAGCGTTCTGTGGTGCTCACTGGAATAACCCTGGGCCGGTGCAGTTTTCTGCTGATAGGAGCACCAGCCCGTGGTTTCAGGTAAGTCAATACATTCACTTGGGGGTGCCAAACATTTGGCACCCCCAAGTGGTAAACTTAACTTATGGAAATCATTAGTTCTTCATTGAATTTGTTATTACAGTACCTCTCATCTAAGTTTTCCTTTTGAAGACTGCTGCATATACTGTACTCGAAGTTTGAAAAGAAAAAATTCTTTATAGAAGTCCGGATATGCTACAATGCAAGCTGTCAAGAAAGGTTTACAGAAGCTGATATTAAAGAGGATTCTGTAATAAACTGTCACCATAGGAGGGGGTTCTGTATTTCATTGCTGCATAGGTTCTTCAGACAGTGGCTAAATGTTTGCTAAGCTCCTTTGCCTTGGGCTGAGAACAGGGAAAGTAAATCTGAAGACCCAATCACATCTGGAACTTATCAGCTCTTCTCCTGGGTAGTATTACAGTAACCAATTATCTGCAGATCAGCAGACAGCAGAGTCTTTAAAGCCCAAATTACTGAGCAAGGGAGAGGGGAGAGAGTACAAGAGATGAAAAGAAAGGCTAGAGTCTTATCGTGCTAATGAAATCAACCTGACAGCCCTGCCAAGTTGCTGGGGTTTTGCAGCATCTAGTGAGGAAAGAGCACTCACAACAAAGGCCCCCAAGTCAAACAGTCAATAGGCAGGCAGATATGAAAACTGCAAGAGGTCTCCTGAATAGTGATTTATGGATGCGGAGGCTGCTGGTCACCGTTAACATGAATCCCTAAACCTTTCAGGAGAATGACATGTTGAAGTGTTTTGATCGGCGTGTCAAGATTTTCAAAATGCTTTTAAATGAGCACACAGAGCGCACCAAGTGTGCTTTAACATACAATTAACAAGACAAAAGTCAAACTCATTTCTATTTCAGCCAATTGTTCTTTTTCCTTTTTTATCCTGTTGTAGAACATCTCTTGCCAAGTATTCAGGCTAATTCCTAAGCCAAGGCTACATTATCTAATATTGACTGAGGACAACAGAGCGGCATCTGTACTGCATTGTTCCTTAGCTACGGAATTCCAGGCTTTTCCTATTTTCCTCTTTGTCTGTCAGTGAAAAAGTGGGCACGCACAAAAACAAAAGCTCAATATGCTGCATTTGAAGTGCAAATTATAGCTAGAAAGAAAATAATATCAGGATTCTCCAACTAATAAGCAAATATGAAAAAGCTAAATCGATTGAACGATTTTTCTACGACCAAAAAAAACTTAGAAAGCCTATGGGGACCTTCCCCATAGGCTAACATTGAGCTTTGGTAGGTTTTAGGTGGCAAAGTAGGGGGTCGAAGTTTTTTTTAAAGAGACAGTACTTCGACTATCGAATGATCAAATATTCGAACGATTTTTAGTTGAAATCGTTCGATTCGAAGTCGAAGGTCGAAATAGCCAATTCGATGGTCAAAGTAGCCAAAAAAACATTCGAAATTCGAAGTTTTCTTTATTCTATTCCTTCACTCGAGCAAAGTAAATGGGCCCCACAGTGTTGGACTGGCCCACCGGGATACCAGGAAAAGTCCCGGTGGGCCAAGGTGTCAGTGGGCCCTCATGCTGCTAGACATTTGGCATATTTCATAGCTATTCCCAAATTCTATCAGAACAAAGAGGCTAAATAGATGGAATAATAGATTTATCTTTTAGTATGTAAAAGGAAGAGACAAGGAGAATAGAGGTTGAGTGAGGAGAGGAAGAATAATAGTAGTGAGAGTGGACCCCTGGTCTAAGATTAATTGGTGGGCCCCTGGTGTCCCAGTCCGACACTGGCAACATAGTAACATAGTAAATTAGGCTGAAAAAAGATTCACATCCATCACGTTCAATTTGCCTCAGAGGGGGGGGGGATCCCTTCCTTGTGTCAGCTGGAAAGACCTACTGTTAAATAAAGCATTAGAGATATTATTAAATGACCCATATCTGAGCTTTTCCATACCTTTTACCAGCCTAGTTGCCAGTTGCCCTTCTCTGGTCCCATTTGAGTGATGGAGACCAAAACTGTACGGCATATTCTAGAAGGGACCTTTCCAGTACTCTGTACAGTGGAAGAAAAACCCCCTCCTCCCATGAATCTATGCCCCTTTTAAAACAGCTCAAGACCTTATTTGCCCTTAAAGTTGCTGTCATTGTTTGCTACAGCCAAGTTTATCATCTACAAGGACTGCAGGTGCATGATTTTACATTTATCGACAGTGAATCTTATCTGCCACTTAGCCGCCCAGATTGTCAAGATCCTGCTGCAAAGATGCAACATCCTGAATGCAATTAATTTGGCTACATAGTTTTGTGTCATCTGCAAACACCTACATTACTTACAATACCTTCTCCTAAGTCCTTTATGAACGAGTTAAAGTAAAGTGGGCCCAATACAGAACCCTGTAAGAACCTTACTCCGAGTAGAGAATGCACCATTAATGACCACCCTCTGTAACATAATAGTAACAGTGTTTGCAACCAGGCACAACTGGGTTGATCAAAGGCATTTCAAGGTTATGATATTGTAAGGTCAGACTAGAATATGGAGTGATAAGTACCTGCCTGGCAAAGATTGTCAAATATCGTTGCCCCTCTTCTAGGATAAACTCCCCAGTAATAACAATAATATATTACACAGATGCAAGGTAGCAATATAGCTAGAGAAATGTTAGGTTCTCTGATTGATCTGAGATATAGTCCATTCACAAGTCACAGTTTAGCCAGAGAAGAAGACAGAAGATAAGGGAAGGCCAAGTATAATCAGGGTAAGAATCAGGAACAGGCAAAGGGCATTGGCAAGTGTCTGCTGGTACATGGAAAATAATGATTAAGTACATAATATATAATAAATAGAACTGCATCAAGACAGAGCAGCTCAGCAACAGTAGGAACAGTTCAGCCCAGGAAAGGTGATTTTATCAGATATCTAAGCATCAGACTATAGCTTGGTTGTCCAAACTACTGGACCTGCAAGGAATGGTGTCCATTAACAGAAATACAAGAGGTCCTCTGCACTCAACCCATTATCAATATAGTAAGGGGTGTCTTAAGCTACTAAAAATGCCTTACCCTTTAAACAAAACAGGGATTCTTTGTCTATATATTGCAATACATTTAAGCTGGCCAACTATGTCAAAGTCATCCCTGGTATGGCCAGTCCTACACTTAACTTGCATCTGATTCATTAAGAGTGTAGGACTGGCCATACCAGGGATGACTGTGACATAGTTGGCCAGCTTAAATATATTGCAATATATGGACTGATTGTCAGAGGACCTTTTGGATTTGTCGTTATGAATTTTGTGGTCACAGCCTCATTGAACCCCCGCTTAATGGTTTCAAAATTAGTGGTGTGCACAACTTTCCCTTGTTTGTTATAGTCCATTACCAGAAAACATGCTATTATGACCTTGCCTGATGCACATTAACACCACACTTTATTGTGCAGCACCTGTGTCAGGATATTTATGATGGATGCCATTACCAGGAGCCCATCACAAAATTATCACCAAACATTAGAAAATGCACACACTACTATGACTAGGAGGAAGGTTAGTACAATAAAAACACTTAGATAGGTTTGTTTTTTCTGGTGGTTGAATCACCAGAGAAAACCACAAACCATTAACAATAACAACTTACCTACCTTTACACTAATTGAATGCATAGGCTACACCCTACTTTTGCATCTGTATTTAGTCCAAAAAATTCTATCCTCAAATGATCTTCTGTTACATAAATATAAATGCAGTTTGACAGAGATGGGTGGAACAGCTACGCCATTTGTTCACAGTTTTTTACATATGTTAAGTGGACCTTTTTGAATATATTGAGAAGTGAGCATGTGAGAGAGGATTGAACATTAATGCAAGTGATGCCTCCTCTAGAGCGAGGGTCCCCAAACATTTTTTACCGAGGAGCAACAATCAGATGTAAAAAGAGTTGGGGAGCAACACAAGCATGAAAAATGTTCCTGGGTGGTGCAAAATAAGTGCTGTGATTGGCCATTTGTTAACCCCTATGTAGACTGGCAACCTACACCTGGTATTTATGCACCATCATTGAAGCACCTTCTTTGAAGCCACAGGGAGCATATCCAAGGGGTTGGTGAGCAACATGTTGCTCACATGTCACTGGTTGGGGGTTACTGCTCTAGAGAAAACTCTAGCTGCCATTACCAGTATTGTCTGTACTTACAGAAAGAAAATATCTAAGCTTGGATCTCATGATGATTGCCCTCATGAAGCCCCAAATTTACTACCAAAATGGAATGTATTCCCTAATGCAGCACTTCCCAAACTGGCTCGACAAAGTAATGGAATGGGAGGCATTGCTTAAAATCCAATAGGGTTAAGATTGGAGGGCTCTGATTATTTGCTGCTGTCTTTTTCTCTGGAAGCCCAGCCTTAAGATCAGAAAGAGTGAGATTTTGGAGTGAAAATAATACATAGCAAGTCAGTAAGTAAAACTCGCCAATCAGTTCATATCCATAGACCAGGGAGTATATGAGGGTGATCCTAGTATGACAGTACTTGACAGCCAGGTTGGAAATGTTCTTGCTCGGAAACATTCAACAATGTCAATAATGGAGATAATAACAGTAATAATGAGATGTGTGAAATAAACATAGTGGGTGTAATGGAGATTCTCAATCTTCAGAGGCTAACAGTTCCCGCACTCATGTTTTTAGGAAATGAGGGGTATTGTTATTTGTCCTAGTGATGCCCGATTTAAATATCTTGTTATCTTCCACCTTCATTTAATTTCAGCTAAAGTGGGGGGAGCAGAGGTTTTGCATTTTGCTGCAATGGAGAGGTGGGTAGCTGTCAGATTTTGCTTGATCAGAGCTTGGGTAGATTTGCGGGGTCTTTGGAAATGGTTTGCCCAACAGAAAAGTACACAATCAGCAGGTGTTGGGTTTTGTAGTAGCGTCTTGAAACCCCTGGCCATATTAAGAGTATAACTGGGCAAAACTAAAATATATGTGGGAGAGTTCCTCAGTTCCTCCAGCATGTTTAATTCATTGTTAATCTATGTTTCCATATACTTTGTTTTGTAAGAGTGGATGGCTAGCAATTGGACCTCAAAGGGTTAGTTGGTCCTTAAAAGGTACAATGTTGTAAAAAATACTGCCCCTATGTGAGATAATTACAATAATTCTACTGCCATTTGGAAATGCAGTGTCTCATTAACAGGGAATCCAAGTCTGCTGTCACCCTAACAGGCTTACCTTAGAAGAACTTAAACAATGTCCTTAAGTTGACGGGAGAAGAAGTAATGGAATGGATTGCTAAACGCACATAATGACCTTTTTAAAATACACAAAACTATTTTAACTTGTCTAATTGAAATATAATTATGCAAATGTATGAATAGCTAAATAGATTAAAGACACGCATTAGTCTTTCAGATTAAACCTTTTATTATATTTAGACATAGGAAAGACCTTGTCAGAGGCCAGTCAATTGCAGGCTCACACTTATTTGTTATTATATAGGGCTTATTTATCAAAATTTAACTTTGTACTATGAGAGGTTTTTTTTCTACTTTGACTAAACTATTATTTAAAAAAATTGAATGCCTTCTATTCAAAAATCCGAATATAAAAATTCAATAGAAAAAAAGCATGAAAAGTTCAAATAGCTCTAATTTTTTATTGAAAAATAAAACAGCAAAACAGCAAAAAACACATTAAAATTGCCCTAGACAGGTCCCTTGGATTCTACATGAACTTGGCAGCTTTTCGATGGTAAAGTTTTACATTTGAGCTGTGCAAATGTTTTAATTAATTTAATAAATATAGTGCATATGAGTTTTTCTAAGCATAATTCGTAATTCATAAGTTTTTCTAAGCATAATTCGAATTAACAAGTTTTTCAGACAATTACTAGAGAAATCCAAAAATCTCTAAATATCTGAATAGCTATAAAAAAAAATGTCCAGTAGGATCACTACAGCTTCCACTGACTTCTACTGCACCTTAACTGCTTCGTATTAGAGTTTTTCATGATTTTTACATTTAGGGGCAGATTTATTAAGGCTTGAGTTTTGCTTTCCACCAAAAATGAGAGTTTTTGAGGTTATTTTTTAATCAAAAATCGATTTTCCGGGTTAAAAAAAATAATTTTTTTTTAGATTTATTATACCTAGACCATGGAAATAGCTGGAATCCGAAAATACACATCTAAAACCTGCTGAGGTTATGTAGAAGTCAATGCAAGAGGTCCCTTGAACCATTTGATGAAGTTAATAGCCTCCATGATGTTCAAGTTTTTTTTGGTGGGTTTCGTTCGAAAACTGGATCAATTTGAGCGACTCAAGGGTTTATTTTGCCAGCAGTTTTTCATCGAAACTACACTGATTCAAGTTTTTTTCCATTCGAGTCTTTTCTTAAATTAGAAATCTTGCGAGTTGTGAGTTTATTCGAGATCTTTCAAGGTCTGAAAAAGCTCACATATCTCTAAAATTCAACGTTGATAAATAACCCCCTAAATAACCCATCATGGAGGCTATTACACTGATTCAAGTTTTTTTCCATTCAAGTCTTTTCTTAAATTAGAAATCATGCGAGTTGTGAGTTTATTCGAGATCTTTCAAGGTCTGAAAAAGCTCACATATCTTTAAAATTCAACATTGATAAATAACCCCCTAAATAACCCTTGAGTTTTTAGAGTTTGAGAAACATAAAACAACACACTTTTTTAGAGAAAAAGAAATTCGAATGTTAGTAAATAGGCCCTGCAGTGCCTAAGGAGCATCAAGAAAAACTTAACAGTAGGACTTTTTTTGTTTGGTATTTTTAAATGACTCCTTTTTTTTAAGTATTGAACAAGCATCTTGATATAATTTTTTCTCTAATGGGTAGGGCCCTTGAAAAGTCAGTTTGAGTTTCAAAATGCAAAATATAACCTGAATGGGTCCCACATAGTTTCAGCAGCTGCCTGGAGTGTACTCTGCCTTTCATCAAGCTTGCAATTACATAAGTACTTAACAAAAAATTAGTTTCAGAACAAATATTCAGTCTATTTGGAATCTGCCAGTTTGCAATCATTACCGTCTACTAACGTCTCTCATTTGGCACCCACTTGCACATGTCTTTACTGCATTCATTTTCCTGCCTGAACTACATTTGGTGTGCATTACAGAGAGAAATATTGCAAAGAACATTCTGAGTGCCACAATACAATGTTTCCTGTAACCACTTAAACCAATGCTCCGACTAAATCTGCCGCAGGAACAGGAAACACCCACTGCAGTAGGCGTGAACAAGTCCTGAAATGTTGGCTAGTCTCCCGCTCTCTTCCAAATGCACCATAATTTATCTACTTAAAAAGTAATCAGAGCTCAAATACACTTTCAAACATCATCGAAATGTGTAAATTCTGCTGAGGGGATTGTAACAATTTTGCTGACTATTAAAGACACTAATCCCATAATTGCTCTGCACACACTCAGCATATTAACAGCCTAACGCAGCTGAAATATTTTCAGAAGAAAACACGGTTTAACATTTATACTGTGACTTACAGACAAAAAAAAGTAACTGAGCGTTAAAGAAAAATCAAGATGAATTTATCTTTATACCATGGAAGAAATTTCTGCCAAAAGCAATAAAGGCTCATGCAGTTATTCAACTCAACTATAGACAGCTTATCACTCCATCCCAAAATGTTTAAATGCTGTAAAGGTAAGCTACCTGTTATCCAGAATGCTCTGAACCTGGGGTTTTCCATATTTTGGATCTTCATACCATGTCTGATAATTATTTAAACATTAAATAAACCAATTGGCTTATTTCGCATCCAATAAGGATTATTTATATCCGATTTGAGTACATTTTGATTGAAATGATAATGAGTCTATAGGAGATGGCCTTCCTGTAATTCTGAGCTTTCTGGAAAACGGGTTTCCAAATAACAGGTCCCATATCTGTGTAATAGTAGTAATGTGCAGGCCGACCCAAAACCCGATGGGACCTGCGGGAAGGGCTGGTTCGAGCCGACTCCTGCACAAAATCTTCGGTCACAGGTGGGTGTGGGTCAAGCTCTTCTCCTGCTCTCCGCGCCTGCGAACTAGTACTGCTGGCTCCGCCCAACCCTTTTTTGAGGGAAGAAGCAGGCCCGGGCTGGGTGTGGTTCACACAAATGCTAGCGGCTGGGGAGGCTTTGGCCTTTTTATTACCAACGCCTGTGAGACACTCATTATATTTGCTGCACTTATCACTAGGTAACACTTGCACAGACCCACACACATTACACCTATTACACTCCACATTTAGCTTTTCCTTTTTCATCTCCCTCTAAATCTATACTCACACCTGTACTTATACTCACACACATACACACACAAGTGTGCACTTATATATACAACTTTACTTTTCCTTCATTAAAGTCTCTTCACATTCACATTTTTTTTTTTTTAAATGGGCGTTGGTCTGGGCAGTCTCCCCTTCAAAAGCCGCATATGCAGGTGGCGGGGGAGGATCTAGTCCAGATTGAAACCAAGGTTTTAAATTTTGATCGCAGGTAAACAGGTTAGGGACCGCCGTATGGGGTTTACCTTGACGTGGTATGGCGGCTTACCAATTTTATGATCATAACTTTGTAACAAAAAACCCTGTTTTTCTTTTTTTAGACAGGGGATTATTGTATTTATATATTTTTTTTTATATGGCCTTAGGAGTGCACCCACAACCCCCCTCTTGTACCTGTGGTTCAAGGTGGGGCATGTTAGGATCGGTGCGGGTTGAGAAATTCTTGACCCGCACATCACTAACTCGCAGTGTTAGTAGATTAGTCTCCTCTTCACTAGGGTAACATCAGCCCAATTCCCATGATCTGTCTCTCCCATTGGTCCTATATGCCATGCATGCACAATCCTTCAAGCCTAGTTCCTTGTCCTATTCCTCTCTAAGCTTAAGAAAGTGATGTACAACATCAACAAGATGGCAGCCGCTGTTTTACAGACCCATATTACATTAAAGAAAATTTCATTATAGAAATTCAATAGACAAGAATTTCTTGAGGAAGGGGGGAGTCAGGTGTGTGACTTTAATTCTTCAATAAAAAATACTATTGTATGAAATTCAAAATAAATAAAAAAAATAAAACTTTCTCATTTTGTCAGGTCTTTCTGAAATTTGGATCACCTTACCTTAAAGGTGGCCATACGCGGGAAGATTTCATCATGTGAAAAAAACGTTTCAAGGATAATCTGTAGAAATTGTTGTAAAATTTACGATCATGATGACCACATCGTCCCAACAGCTGATTGGACAGAGAAAATGGAAATCTTGTTTAAAATTAGAATTATTTGCTTAAAATGGACTCTGTGGGAGATGACCTTTCCATAAATTTAAAGGAGAACTAAAGGTTAACTAAAGAAGTAGCTAGAAATGTTGTGAATTATGGTTTGGGCTTCTGCATCAGCCCAAGGCAACCACAGCCCTTTAGCAATAAAGATCTGTGTCTCCAAAGATACCCCATTAGCTCCCCATCTTCTTTTCTGCTGATTCACTGCACATGCTCTGTGCTGCTGTCACTTAATGAGCTTAGGGACCAACTCACAATATACAGTACACATAGAAACCAGTGCAATTAGCATCAGAATTTAATAATCAGCCTTGTAGCATCAGCTTATATTACAGACCAACCTCATTTTCTGATTGATAATTTGTTATGACCCCTAAGCTTAGCTTCTCAACAGCTGTTCAGAGCCCACTGAGCATGTGAGTATCGCAGACACTTTCCAAGATGGTGACCCCCTGTGACAAGTTTGAAGTCCTGGATCATTGCTGCTATTGAGAAGCTGAAACTTTAGGCTGCTGCAATAAGTTCATTATATAAAACATGGCATTTTTAGCCATATTCATTTTTAGGATCTAGTTCTCCTTTTAGCTTTCTGGTTAATGATCTAGATAAGGTATGCCATACTGCTTATTGTGAATCACAGATCTTTACTGATAAAGATCTGTGGAGGCCTTGGGCCGGTACACAAACCATATGGTGTAGCATATAGTGTAATTATATATTAAGAGCAACACCATCTCTCATAAAACACAATCTTTTTTTTTTAGATTTAACCATTTATTTTAAATCTTTAAGCTTTTGAGTTTTACTTTAAATGAGAAGGAAAGGTGCTCTTTACTTGAGGGTGGCAAAGGTTAGGCATCCCCAAATGATTGTATATACTTACCTCACACCCAGTGCTCCTATCAGCAGAAAACATGGGTTTATTCCAGCGAGTGCTTAATCTTTCTTCACACGGGTGCGCATGCACAGACAGTAGCGCACATAGCCAAACTTTAATGAAGAAATACGCTATTTCGTTCTACTGCACATGCATCTGCCTCAGGAAATTTGAAGGAAGAATAAGGAAGCCGGTCGATCCGTGGTGCTTGCTGGAAGAACCCCCGGAACAGTGCAGTTTTCTCCTAATAGGAGCACTGGCCTGGGGGATGAGGTAAGTATACTGTATATAATCACTTGGGGGGTCCTAACTTTTGGCACTCCCAATTAAATATGCCTTTGCTACTCCTTTACTGGGAAACGTTGATACAAATAAAATATTTTATATACAACTAAAAATGATGAGGACAGAATCGAATTTTTTAAAAATGTGCCTTGCGGAACTGTGCATCATTTTGCATAAATAATATATATGGAGTAATGCAGCATGGTTCTAAATGTTGAGTTTGCACAGTTTTATGTTATGACTTTTCGCAGTGGAGTAAAATAGGGAATGAAGGATGCCTTCAAGGCAGCTCTATCTACCAGGCAGATAACAACCCAGCCACACCCTCCTCCTAAGCTAAACACATCTCCCCCAGCTCATTGGTCAGTACACAGCTTACAAGCGGATGCACGTTGCCTGCTTATCATAGATCTTTGCTTTAGTAGCTGCTTACTGGCAACAAAGATTCAACAAGTTTTGCTAATTTATGATTTTCAGTAATGGGTCCAAATTCTTGAAAATATGTTATAGAAATGTAGTAAATCAAAAACCACAGTTGCCAACCGCAACTCCCAATCACAATTCTTGGTTCACCTTTAAGTTAACTTTTAGTATGTTATAGCATGGCTTGTTCTAAACAACTTTTCAACTGGCATTAATATTTCATTTTGTATTTTTTTTTAATTATTTGCTTTCTTCTTCTGACTCTTTCCAGCTTTTAAATGGGGGTCAGGACCCCATCTAAAAATGAATGCTTTGTAAGGCTACAAATGTATTGTTATTGTTACTTTTTAATCACTCATCTTTCTATTCAAGCCTTCTCCTATTCATATTCCAATCTTGTATTCAAATCAGTTCAGATCAGGGTAATTTTGACCCTCGATCGCAATCCTTACCACAGTTTCTGATTAATGTACCCCTTAAATCACAATCACTTTAAAGTAAAGTATATATCTTGGAATATGCATGAATTTTGATCTTTCAGTGATAAAATATACAATCATGTCTGTACAAATTGCATATGTATTAAACAAATGCACATAATCAGAAATGTATACAGATATGCTTTTATTTTGCATTGGGTACCTTAAGGGTAGGATTCAAATTCTGACAGATGAGGAATTAATCATAAATTGCGCAAAATATGTTGAAAAATAGATGAATAAAAGTGTCCCTCATTGCGGCTGTCTGGGCAAATGCATACTCTGCTTCAGGAACAGGATGTTTTGCCGTCAGTCAAATTGCCTGTGACCAGAATTCATTCTTGTAGCAATCGGAATGATTCATACACCAATTACACCGTAAACAGAAAAGGCTGTGGGGTTTTAACCCATTTCCCATGAAAGAGAAAGTCAAATACAATGATGTTCAATGAAAATGAACCTAGCAGCATTTATATGTGCTTCCATGTCTATGCTGGGGCAAAAAAAGCTGCTGCTATTGTTCTGGCAGCTACAAAGGGTTGGCCTGAGGGAGCCAGGGGAATAGTCCAGCCAATGTGACCCTAGAATGTCACAACTAATATCCAGAGCATATTAGGTATTTGCAAAAGACTCCCGAGCAAATAAATTCCTCTGTGCAAACTCATAACAAGCAAGAATAAAGCACAGCTTTAATTTATTTTATTGTTTTGCCTTTGCAGTTGTCGGGGGTGAATGAATTGTTCTTGTAAACAGTAGTGTTGGGCCATTAATATCTGTTGCAGTTCACATAGCAGTACTGAATACCACCCAGACCAAGCTTGTCAAAGGAGATATTCTTCAGCAAGGCTATCTTCAGTTCTGTTGCAGTGATGTCTGCTCAAACCAATGACTACCCCTCTCACAGTTGCCAATTTGCTGGGTTCCTTTTCTGACTTTAGTACTCCTGTATGTAACAGTCTATAGGGGGTCATATACATTGCTGCCTTATGCAATATGAAAAAGGACTGGAAAGCCTTCCAGTATGAATATTGTTTTTATTGAAGCACTAGTTGCACCAGAAGAAGGACGAAACATGTAGTGCTTCAATGAAAACTACATTCATACTGGAAGGCTCTCCAGTCCTTTTTCATATTGCATGATACAGATGTGGAGATGGCTGCTCTACTAAACTGTTGAAGGGCCTGAACATAAGATTTTGGAGGATCTACTAAGGAAATAATTACTTACATTGCTGCCTTTGCTACCTCACAGCTGGAATTAAAAATTGGGCATAAATCTGAATGATGCACATGTTAGAGGGTGAGTCAGGGGGAAAGGGGACATCCATGTCTTTATGCTGTATTCTTGGGAGAAGTGGGGGTGATTGTATTCCACATTCTGGAACCTACACCCAGAGCAATATAAAGCAATAGTACAAAAAGCATATGCACTATTTTTGCTCTATACATACATTTGTTAATGAGCCCTTCTATCAGATATGGTCACCTACCCGAAGTTAATTACTACTTAGTTACTGTTAAGAACTTGATGAGCTTGTCTTTGGTGACCAAATGCAGACTGCATGTCAGGAGTGCTCCATTCTGGAGAGCTCTACTTCTTCAAGATGGCTGTGCCCATGGGCATGTAGTGACATCAGTGACGTTATCATGTCATTGCATCACCGTGACATCATTGCGATGCATTTCAGTGCAAATATTCAAAATAAAAAGGACAACAGAGACCTAGGATCAAGACCCCGATATAGGTTCTACTTTGTGGGGTTTTTGGGTGCACTATAATTTTTGACTGATTCCTAGATCCTGACCTTCTTGCTGTGACTCTTGACTATGTTGCTTGATGCTTGCCCTTGAGTTCTTACCTGGATTTTGACCTTGATAAGCTTAAACCCTTATACACTGCAGACTGGATTTTATTTGTTATTCTGCACAGAAGCTTCCTCCTTGGCTCCAACTCCAATCAAATAATGCTACTAGGCCCTGACACTACAAAACTGGATATGCACTGATATGGCCAAAATTAAGGTTTCTATTCATGGAGGATAACAGAATAACTAGGGTGATCTAATGAAATAGCCCCCCCCCCAATTATTTATTTCCTGGGCTCCTTTGTAATTTCAAAAACTTCACAGGGAGTAATTTTGCACTATTTCTATCCACTGAAAGTGGCCACAGGAGGCATGTTGTTGCACAGTTTATTGTTAATGCAAAGGCAACAAAAATACTTTACAAAATTTATGGATTTCCTGTATCTGACTCTGTTTATTGCCAGGAAACTGAATATATTAGCATAATGTACAGCTAAATGATCCAAGCAGGCCGAAAAGCATTATCAGCCAATGACACTTGTATTTCAGTAAAGGTCAAAACACTAGAGAAGGGACTCTTAAAGGTCAAAATAAACTGAAATGATCTTCAAAAAAATATATAGCTTTTAAGTTACTGTGTTTATGCTGGGAGAAGCCTTTATATTTTACAATCCTTCTACGAGATAATGACTTTCAACTTTTACAGCAGTTTGTTTTTACTTTTATTAGATTTTTTTTCTTGATCTGCGGGGCTGACTCACATAGCTGGAAGGGGAGTTTAAAATGCATTAAGGGCTGATCTTAAATCATTCAGTTGTTAGGAAGTTGCAGCAATCAAAGCTCATTTGGTTTTACTTAATCTGTGACACGGCAGCTACTGTTCTTCACCGGAGCTGCCTTCCTTCAGGATGATAAATGCTCCGCTCATTTCATCTGCAAGAAATGGTTAAAATGTTTATGTTAAGCCTGTCTGCCTCCAATCCATTCTGTTTCTTTATGCAATAAACATTCACTACGTGAGCTATTTTTTTACACCCTGAAAGTGTGTTCTGTAACTTTCAGTATTTTACTGATTGTATTTAAGACATTTGGGGGGCGAGGTTGTCATGTAAAATTCTGTTTTGAAACAATTGGAATCTGAAACACATAATTTCCCCCTGCAAACTATATACTAAAACAGCTGCTTGATAATTTTTTGCAGCTGCTCAACACGAAAGAGAATTTGCAACGGATCTTTCATTTATATCTTGGGCTATTTCTGCCCTTTTTAGCAGTAGAAGAATATTTTATGTTTTATTTTAAAAAGCCCCATATATAAGGAAGGCTAGGATTATCATTTCTCTGCAAAATATGCTCAGTTTAAGTAGGGTTTACTGGCATATTTGGGGCAAGAAAAATGTCCCCTTTTGGCACTGGTACCAAAAAGCAATAGGGAATAAATTTTACATTCGTTTCCTAATTTGCATTAGACAAATATTTTGCAAGAATAAAATAATGTTAAAGAGGATTTCTTTCCAGCTGCAAGGAGTTTACTCTTTTTCTAATGGTGAATGCTGTGTTACATGTGGCGCCTGCTGTTTCCTATTTACCATGTTCAACAAAGACAGAAGTATAAATATCAGCAACTCTTGTGTTGTACCAAGAAACCTCAATTTTATTTACTCCAAAAATATACATGTATATATATCTAGATATCTAGATAGATTGATAGATAGATGGATAGATAGATAGATAGATAGATAGATGATAGACTTAAAAAGTTGAACTTGACGGACGTGTGTATTTTTTCAACCTAACATACTATGTTACTATGTTACTATGGGGTCTTTAAGTTCTTGTTATTTTTGCATTTCCTGGTACCTGATTATTTTCCTTTAGAATAGAAGACCAATCTTGCTTTATGGTGACTTTAGATCAGGCTCAAAGCCACTGCCCCACAATATAAAGCAGTATCAAGTATCCTTTATCTGAAAGGCTTGAATATACTACGGATTGGAAATGCTTGCAGCAGGCTGAAACAGCTATTGAGTCACAAATGCAGTGTTCTTTAGACTTTTTCGGTTTAGGTCCCACTTTAAGGTAAACCATTTAGTCAGGCCATACCTTAACTCATAATAACTGTATATATATATATATATATATATATATATATATATATATATATATATATATATATATATATATATATATATATATATATATAGATATATAGATAGATAGATACATGAAAAGATTGTTGCAACAGTCATTGAGGCATAGTTCAGAGAATATCCTAGACAGCAAGTAGGTGGTCACCCCAAAACTCCATCCAACTGACCATAAAACAGGGCTTCCAGTATCTAGAGGAGTCTCTTCTTAAGTGGCTTTTTAAGATTTGCCCCCCACACACAGTCCCAAAGGGGAAACGCATAACTCTCAAATAATAATTGGAAAATTTATAATAATATAAAAAGGAGTAATTATGGCATGCCGTGAATGAAAATCTATATATTGACCACACTGTTTAGTCACCATATGCCTCTCACTATGTAACCCCAATGGGTTCAGCTATTGTTAAGCCACTGATAAAATTAACATTTCTGTTATATATACAGCACAATTTATTAGCAAGCCACGATATGTTGTATTACATTACTACAGCCTTAACTGCTCGGCTGGTACATAGCACAGTAGCATGAGCAATCAAGCCACATACGTGCACACCCAAAATTAAATTATGTGTGACTAATTTTGCACAAACTCATTATTCCCAGTAATTTGTCTGGGTAGCGCAGAGGACTACACCTCCCATCTGCTTGGAAGGCAAGTACTGAAATCATCTTTTATGATTCATTTCACCATCCCAAGCTGATACTATTCCAGGCCTGAAGATAAAATTCTTTTATTACCCCAACATGTGAACTCAACACAATTATATTACATTTTAGAAGCCAGCATTGTCCAACTTTTTCTATGGGGGAAATTAAATTAGGCACAATGCCCTGACATTCCAGGGGTCACATGCAACAAAGGTAATGAAGTCATACAAAGAAGTCATTGGAAACATCATCGAGAGCATAAAAAGCCTTGAAGGGCAACATGAACCTCAATGCCTTCTATAGGTCTTTATAATTGTTTACAGTAAATTGTTTAAAAGGTATTTCCTTTTATTTCATAGGGATACTGTACCTGGGATTGCTACATATGCCCTATGCCATGTTCTGAGCATTTGGAATTTACTTGCCATTAAAGAGAAAAAAAAAATCACTTTCAGCTAAAATCTGCAGAATTCAGCCTTTGTTCACGGTACATGTGTAATACATAAAACACTTTGTTTTATCAATCTCTGTTCACACAGAAACCCTTATAAAATGTAGCAATTGTACCACTTTATAAAACTTAAATTGATTTTTCCACTTTTTAACAGAATGTGTCAATATTTCTGATATGTGTATGGAGAGAATTTGCAGTCTCTTGCATTTATTATTCACACCAGAAGCCAGATGATCATGTAATGAAAATGTTGTGTATAAAGTGGTGTTCTGGTTTTTTGGTTTAAGCTCTTTTTAAAGTCCAACAAACAGTCTATGTGTAGAAAATACTTGTTTACCCCAATTCTCGTGCTGGGCATCCACAAATACATGGGGGGCAGGGATTCCTGAATATCTTACTTTAGCTACTTCTCAAAGGGGTAGGCCCTCATCTTATGAACTGTTTCAGCTTCATTCCTGTCTGCGTTATCGTTTCCCATTCAAGTTGCAGCTACTTACCTATGCTCTGAGCCTGGGTCCCTCTCTTACCATGTCAGGCATCCTAGTTCAGAGTTTTACCAGCCTTAAGGCATCCAATCCCTTCCTTTCCTGCTCTGAGTCAGACATTACCTGTCTTGACTGAAAATTGAATCTGCCAGTACCATAAATAAGACAATTGGCCGATTGTCTGGGTCAGAGCCCATGTCTCAATAAAGGCATTTTAGAGAAAAGAAACTCATGACTGGTGCTGTTGATGATACATAATTCGGTGAACAAGTTGGAGGTGGAAACTGTTGGACTTGCACCAGATTGAAGCAAATTGTAAGGGATAGGTGCTGACTTAAAGGGATCCTGTCATCAGAAAACATGTTTTTTCAAAACGCATCAGTTAATAGTGCTACTCCAGCAGAATTCTGCACTGAAATCCATTTCTCAAAAGAGCAAACAGATTTTTTTATATTCAATTTTGAAATCTGATATGGGGCTAGACATTTTGTCAATTTCCCAGCTGCCCCCAGTCATGTGACTTGTGCCTACACTTCAGGAGAGAAATGCTTTCTGGCAGGCTGCTGTTTTTCCTTCTCAATGTAACTGAATGTAACTGAATGTGTCTCAGTGAGACATGGGTTTTTACTATTGAGTGCTGTTGTTAGATCTATCAGGCAGCTGTTATCTTGTGTTAGGGAGCTGTTATCTGGTTACCTTCCCATTGTTCTTTTATTGGCTGCTGGGGGGGGGGGAAGGGAGGGGGTGATATCACTCCAACTTGCAGTACAGCAGTAAAGATTGATTGAAGTTTATCAGAGCACAAGTCACATGACTTGGGGCAGCTGGGAAATTGACAATATGTCTAGCCCCATGTCGGATTTCAAAATTGAATATCAAAAAATCTGTTTTGAGAAATGGATTTCAGTGCAAAATTCTGCTGGAGCAGCACTATTAACTGATTCATTTTGAAAAAAAAAAACATTTTCCCATGACAGTATCCCTTTAATACCTTGTAGTACCATAACTAACCCTTCATTAAAGTGATAGATGTGTGTGTAAGATGGGCATTCAGCCCCTTGCCAATTTTAATCCAGCCAACTTGTTTTGTCCATCAGCCAAATGGCACAATGAAAATATTTGACCACTCATTCTCTTTGGATACTGAGCTCTTAGCTGGCTAACTGCAAAGTTGGTCTTTGTGTGGTTGCTTTTAATCAGTAAAGATAGTTAATTGAGTTTAAGGTGCATTAGTACAGGGAACATGGATGTGAGAAAGCCCTAAAATTAACACTTGCCTTGTGGACACTGTACGTTTAAGATCATTTTGTGTGTTGCTCTTACACATGTAACTCACATGCTCTTAGTGAATCACATGCTATTACTGTTACCAGCACCGCGACCATCGCTGCACTAGATATGATGCACTTATCACATGCATTTTTGGCTGAAAACCCCAAATACAAGTAGTGGGTGATTTACCAATGCATACACCAATTTACAAATACACTGGTTCAGGAAAGCTTTTAATATGTTTTGGAACCATATATTACACTTTAATTATGGGTAAATGCTGTATAGGTGGTAATAAAATGGCATATCTGAATTTGCATGCAGAAAATTAGCCCTGACAACAATGGAACATCATTTTTGGCAGATCATTTCGTATAGCCGTATTGGGACCCATTGGAAGCTGGGCTTCTGTACTGCAGGTTCTAACACATGATATTTGTTGGAACGCCAGAAAATGAGCTGCATATAAAAGAGGGTGCTTATGAAATTGATCCTGCGTATTATAGTGCTACATGCAATTTCCAATTAGATGCTAAAGATTACATCTCCTCTAATACAGGGCGTGTGTTTTTGTGGCTTATGTTTCTCGAACGTTGATGATTGCTTCTGCAATGTCGAGAGCAAACAAATTAAACAAATGGCATTAATCATTCTAAAGTCATCCTTCTATAAATAATGAAAATAAGAACATTAAAAATGCATGTCATGAAATCTTCCTAGTACTCTACGGCAATTCCAAATTTTCTGATGTCAAAAAGTGTGCAGAAGATGGCTGCCATCCTAGAGGTACGTGTTGTCTTTACTGAGATAAATGTCTGTCTCGCATATTACATTTCAAATATGCCTTGTATACAGTATAACAGGCTTAGCATTACCTATTGTTCAGTAAAACATATGGTCACGTTAGACTGCCCTATTTGTGTGTGATTCTTTTTATAATTGGTGTAGCCATGATTATCCTGATGGAGTAACCTTTGTCATTTTAAGATCTAATGAAGCGCAAAACTTTAGTCTTCGAGAAGGCAACGTGTGTGTTTGTAAAGAACGTTCATTTAACATAAAATGAAATCTTAAACTTCCATGTTGGCGTTCCATTGTATATCTTAAAATTGAACCAGAGCCTTTATATTTTCTCATTTCAACCATATGAATAGGTAGTGGCTTGGATAATTATATTACATCAGCATCATTTCAATTTCAAAGCAGCACTTAAATCCTCATCAAAGATTATCAATCTGAGTAATCTTCAAGACGAGCTGAAATGATAGTAATTAAAGATGATGATATTCATGAATCCATTAACCTCAGTTGTGTAGTTATGACCTTTTTCAAGGAACATCCCTCTCTCTCTCTCTTGATTGCAGAACGTGATTCATCCTATGAAAGAAACCATCTTGTCCCATAAAATGTAAGTATTTGCTCAACAGTAAATGTTACCTGTAATCGGAGCAGGCGCCATGCAAGAAGCAGAGGTAGCAATTTACCTTCATTAAATTCGAATCAGGATGAAGCACCTAAGAATTCCTTTGGGCTAATTACAAGGTGTTAATAATAACAATATAATGGCAGTAATTTTCTTAGTTTACCCACACATATAATCTGTTTGATTGCCATGGAGAATAAACTTTGGATTTTCATAAAGCTGTGTTAGCTTCAAAATATGTTCAGACATTTTTTAATTTTAAACTACATCTCCATTTGCTGTCTCCTCTGTCTCTATGATGTGTTTATTGTTATTTAAAAAAAAGAAGACATCTGCCTATAGCTAAAAAGCAAGTCTGAACAGGACTCCAAAACTCTGTTACCTTTTCTCTCTCTGGGTTTGCTAAAGCAGATTTGTCTCATTACAGTTCTGTGGTGGTTATGGAACATTTCTTTCCTCAGGTTAAGGTTTTATTTCTGCAGTAACTCTATTATTTATTAAAAATGTCATCAGGGAAACAGGAAATATTGGGGTTATTACAGTTCTTATGATAACGTCTCAAAAGGAAGTATTCATCCTTGGACACAGATTGTAGGTATTTGGACACTTTGGGGCCCATTTACTTAGCTCGAGTGAAGGAATAGAATAAAAAAAACTTCGAATTTCGAATGTTTTTTTTTTTTGGCTACTTCGACCATCGAATTGGCTACTTCGACCTTCGACTATAACTTTGAATCGAACGATTCGAACTAAAAATCGCTCGACTATTCGACCATTCGATAGTCGAAGTACTGTCTCTTTAAAAAAAACGTTGACCCCCCTACTTCGTCACCTAAAACCTACCGAACCTCAATGTTAGCCTATGGGGAAGGTCCCCATAGGCTTTCTAAGCTTTTTTTGGTCAATTAAAACGAATTGCAGTAAATCCTTCGACTTCGATATTCGAAGTCGATGGATTTAACTTCGACAGTCGAATATCAAGGGTTAATTAACCCTCGATATTCGACCCTTTGTAAATCTGCCCCTTTGTGTACAAGGCTTATTGGATGGTTAAACACAGTCAAACTCCAATGTAAAATCAACTTCTACCTATTTATGTATTAAGCAAAGGGATACTCTTGATATTATGTTCCTGATATTATATATATATATATATATATATATATATATATATATATATATATATATATATATATATATATATATATAAATTACACAAAGTTTGACCCCAGCACCCCAATATAAAACCCCAAGAGAAACCTATTTTTGCACAGCTGAGCTGTAACTAGTAAAAAAGACACTTTTAGTTACAAAGTTTGTACAAAATATGCATAAGCTGACGCGCCCCGTCAAGGCAGTGTCCATGCGTCAGTCCTACCTAAGTGAAAAAAAGTGTTATAAATTTGAATGTTGAGTAACATAAATAACATATAAAGATCTGTAATAAAGATTCAACAACCAGACAGTCATGCAGCATGGCTGAAAATCAGCCAAACAGGTCAAACTAAATGTAGCCAGCCATCTTTAAAGAATTTGAGGATTCCAGTGATTTGTCACACTTACACCAGTGTTGATTTATGGTACTGGTGGGCCCAGAGAAAAAAAAGTCCCATTGTTGGGTCACCAAAGCCACTCCAATAATTGTGTACTTCCCTCAAGATGAACGTCACACATAGGTATGTGTATACGTCCATTTTACATTTTACAGGAATCTCTAACATTGTATGTTTTTTTTTTATTCCTCTAAAACCCTAAACATTCGAGAATTCAGAATTTTAGAGGTTGTCTCATTTTTTCATTATCCAAAAAACTTGATTTTTAGAGGTTTCAGAGGTTTTAGTATCTTTTTTTGGATCGTTCAGCATTTTTTTTCATTGTGCTTTTTATATTTGAATCTTATTTGAATGTCATACATTTCATGACATTTGTAGTTCTACAGAAAGGGAGTTTATTTGTGGTTTGAAAAACCGTTAAAGCCACTAAAATGAGACTGTTCATAAATGGGCCTCTAAGTTTTGCCAATCTTCATAAACTCTGTGTAGAAGTAGCAGCAGGGCCTGCTATGTATAGAAATCAAAAAGTCCACTGGCACCAGATTTGCAAACAAGCCTAGTAAATGAGGCTTCCTTACAATGGCCATTAACTTTCCAATGGCTAAAATTGATGAACAGACACAACCAATCAAAACTGGTGGAATAAGTTAAAGTAATACGGATACTAAAAAACGACTTTTTAAAATATGAATGTACATTAAAAGCTATCTATAGGTCATGTTGATTGTTTTTTGCTGAGAGGTTTGTTTTTGTAAGTAATTGTTAGTTGAAGTTCCTAAACCTGACTGTTTTGCCAACCTGACTGTCAGTTAAAGTTTCTAATGCTAACAGACTCCTGCTGCACAAATATGGCAGCCCACGCTCAGGGAGTCAGATAGGTAATGTAAAAGCATTGGGCAAATACTGTACTTTATGGCAAAATTATAAGAAGCATGCAAAGTCATTTTTATGGTAGATGTAAAAAAAGGTTCAATTTCTGGTGTCTTTAGGGAGAAGCTCTATGCAATCTTTTCCACTTGCTTTGTGATTTCTCATATTATATCACAGAAAAAGGTCTGTGCAGCCCCATGACAGGTAGGGGCCTTAAAGGGATTGTGCACCTTTGGGTTAACTTTTAGGGGGTTATTTACTAAACTCTGAATGCCAAAAACTCGAAACATTTTTAGCAGTGTCGGAATGGCCCGGCGGGATACCGGGAAATAACCCGGTGGGCCCCGACCCTTAATGGGCCCCCGCCGGGCCAGTCCCCTGTCCCCTATCTGATATTTTTCTATGTGCCGTGCAGTGCCATCTGCGCATGCGCGGCACCTTTCACTGATTCGCCGAGCTGCACCTACACACATTCACGCCGAGCAGCGCCTTTGCACATGCATGCTCGACGCGTCATTGTAGGGGGGAGGGGGGGCGGAGGGGGCCCTGAACAGTAGTCCCGGTGGGCCCCGGGCCCCCCAGTCCGACCCTAATTTTTAGTATAAAATCTAAATTTTTAGTGGGAAAAAAACACAAATTTTTCAGGATTTATTATACCCTGAGGATTGAAAAAGTCAGAATATGAAATTTCCAGCATCTCAGACCTGCCGAGGTTGCATATAAGTCAATGGGAGAAGTTCCAAAGATTTTTTATATGTGCTGGGTTTCATGCAATAATCCAAATATTTCGGGGTTTTCGGGCAAATTGTATGATTCGTATTTTTTGCATTTTTTTGGGTTCTCTCCTGCAAACAAAATTTTGGGAAAAGTGTATTAATATATAAGGTGGAGAATGATATTCAGAGACAATTTGCATTTGGTTTTCATTTATTATTATTTGTGGTTTTTGAGTTATTTAGATTTTTTTTTAGCAGCTCTCCAGTTTGCAATTTCAGCAATCTGGTGGCTATGGTCCAAATTACCCTAGCAACCATGCACTGATTTGAATAAGAAACTGGTATATGAATAGGAGAGGGTCTAAATAGTAAGATAGGTAATACAAAGTATCAATAGCAATAAATGTGTAGCCTTACAAAGCATTTGTTTTTTAGACTGAGGTCAATCAGTGACCTCATTCAAAAGCTGGAAAGAGTCAGAAGAAAAAGGCAAATAAAAAAACAATAAAAAAAATAAAGACCAACTGAAAAAATGCTTAGAATTTGAAAATTTTATAACATACTAAAAGTTAACTTAAAGGTGAACCAGCCTTTTAAAAGTTCTTTGAATGCACCATTCTGACTGATGGGCCTCCCATTTGGACTCCATCAAATTAACAAATAACTTATTAGAGAAAACACTAATTAAGTACAATTAAAACTCTGGAAAAAGAACCGTTCTGTCCTCAGTGTGACAAGAAATCAAATAGTAGAGAATAAAGCCAGTTAAAGCCAGACGACTCCTATACATAATTGAAGAGCATAACAAAAAGAGAGTTTTAGAAAAACTTTCCTTATTTAATTTGTAGTATAACGGAAATACCTAGAGTTTGTTTGTGCAATTTGTATGTGAAAGGAAGTGCAGTAAGTATACCAATTAAGATGCTCTTTAAAGGAAATCAGATGGCACAGATTAACAATAAGACTTAATAGGAAAAAATTGTAAAAGTTATTATAATAGACGAATGCTTAAGGCAGAACGAGATTCATTAGGCTCTGGATTTCATTCACCCCCCCCATTCCTTGTTTCATTTTGCAACATTCATATTGAGATCGGACAAAACATCTTTCTTTCGTTGTGTGATGAACATGTCACTGCATCTAGACAGAACGACTCCACTGATACAAGCACAAATGTAATTACAATAATGACTTCATTGAATGCCTTTGTTTATGTTGATTCCGAATATTTAGGTTCTGTGGTTTTTTTAACTCAGGAAAGAATAAAAACAGCTCTAATTGGACCAAAGCCATTGATAAACAACCACCTTCATGTCTGTAATAAACCTCGGAGGTGCACTATTAACATTTCCCTTTTATTTCTGAAATGCATCAAGCACATTGTTCTCTCTTTGTGACAATAGTAAAGTATGAGCATTTAAAATTCTCAGAAATGTTTGGAAGGAAAGTGTTCTAAGGGGGTTATTTACAAAAATGTATCTAATTTTTTTTAAAACAAAGTCAACCAAACTCCCTTCAACAAATTGAACTTATGTATCAATAATTCTCAAAATGTTGAGACAAAATCGTATATATGTAACGATTGAGGCTCCGAGGCTCCGAGAACTATCGAATTAATCAGCGCAGATCACAATGTCAAGAAACAACTTCAGGGGCATCTGCCATTGACTTCTACATAACCTCAACAAGTTTGAAATTGAGTAGTTTCGGATTTTTAGCAGCTCTGGGGTATAAAAAAAATCTCTAAAAATTCCCGAAAAATTTGAGTTTTCCCCTTAAAGGGATCCTGTCATGGGAAAAAAAATTTTTCAAAATGAATACGTTAATAGTGCTGCTCCAGCAGAATTCTGCACTGAAATCCATTTCTCAAAAGAGCAAACAGATTTTTTTATATACAATTTTGAAATCTGACATGGGGCTAGACATTTTGTCAATTTCCCAGCTGCCCCTGGTCATGTGACTTGTGCCTGCACTTTAGGAGAGAAATGCTTTCTGGCAGGCTGTTGTTTTTCCTTCTCAATGTAACTGAATGTGTCTCAGTGGGACATGGGTTTTTACTATCGAGTGTTGTTCTTATATCTACCAGGCAGTTGTTATCTTGTGTTAGGGAGCTGCTATCTGGTTACCTTCCCATTGTTCTGTTGTTTGGCTGCTGGGGGAAAAAAGGGATGGGGGTGATATCACTCCTACTTGCAGTACAGCAGTAAAGAGTGATTGAAGTTTAGCAGAGCACAAGTCACATGACCAGGGGCAGCTGGGAAATTGACAAAATGTCTAGCCCCATGTCAGATTTCAAAATTGAATATAAAAAAATCTGTTTGCTCTTTTGAGAAATGGATTTCAGTGCAGAATTCTGCTGGAGCAGCACTATTAACTGATTCATTTTGAAAAAAAATTTTTTCCAATGACAGTATCCCTTTAAAAACCTCGCCAGATAAATTTGAGGTTTAATAAACAGGCCCCTAAATCATGACATAAATTATGTTCCCTGTTTAAGTTTTCTATTATAACCGCTCCTTGCTGCTGATATTTCAGGGCAGATTTATCAAGGGTCAAATTTCGAAGCGAAAAAAAAAATTCAAAATTCGACCATCAAATTAAATACTACGAAATTCAAGTCGAATTCGTAGTATTTTTTGCATCGTACGATCGTACTCCGATCATAGTATGTTCGTACGATTGTACTTCGAATCGTACCATTCAACCAATTTTATTGTGTGATCGTACGATCGTATGATTTTCCCTTGAATGAAAAAAACTTGGCGAAGTATTGAAGTCTAAGTTTTTTTAAAATGACAGTACTTAGATTCTCGAATGGTCGAATAGGCGAACGATTTTACTTCGAATCGAAGGTCGAAGTAATAGTAGCCTATTCGAAGGTAGAAGTATCCAAAAATTACTTAGAATTTCGAATTTTTTAACTTCGAAAATTCCCTCGATTTCACTTCGACCCTTGATAAATCTGCCCCTTAATGTTTTAGCACATAAATGTCACAAATTTAAATTGCAGAGAATTCTGAGACATTAACAACTAGGAAACAAAAAAAAGGAATTACTTGTTTACAGTATATTGTGCTAGGTTTATTGCCAATACAAATATGTCAAGACTGCAAGCAATACTACAATTTTTGGTAGTTATTTCCAATTACTGAGGGGGCTCTGCATTATAAATGTGTTATGTGATGATGATATATCATTTTTCCCTTTTCTTTGAGTTTTCATAGAAGTTCATGTATACATGTATACATTAATGGGCTACGGCCCAATTGATATTAAAAAAGCTTGAGCTCTAGAAAGCTACAAGTTAGCTAACAAACTGTAAGGCCTCAACTGCAACACCCTTCAACCCCTTTGGGGTATGATAAATCTCTTAACATTCAAGGTTTTTTTTTCAGAATCCACAGTTTGCCAGTCCAGACCTGATCCCTTCCTCAGTAGTTTAATGATATGTAGCTGCATCATGTGTCGGGGTGTGAAGGGATAAGACTGGGTTGCTAGTATTTTTGAGTGTGGTGCCTCCGTTTGGTGGAGTCCATGAATATACCAGCAGTTGCCCCTAAACTCCTCCTCCAGTTTCCCTTGGAAAGGGACACCTACCACTGCCAGTGTGCCAAGAATTTGCTAGAACAAAGCAAGGGACAATGAGTCAGACTCAATTCAGTGAGAAAAAGGTTTATCACGTGAAAAGTAATGGATGAGATTCAATTTTAGATTTTTTGAATTAAATTCAGAAAAACTTATCTCACAGGAAAAAACTGGAACTGAATTTAGAGAAAAGTTTTTACTCCTAACTGAATCTAATCCATGAGATAACTTTTTTTAACTGAATTGAATCTGGCCCATTGTTGGTATAAGTATATTATATAGCACCAACACATTTATGCAGTGCTCTACCGACATTATACATCAGTCCCTGAAGCTTGTGTCTAAGGTACCTATTACATTCACAAGCAGTAGGGTTAATTTTAACAGGACTTAACTGGCTGAGACAACACAAGGAAAACATGCAAACTCCTTACAGTTTATACCCAGGCCATAATTGATCTTAGAACTTCAGCACTACAAGGCTAAATTGCTACCCACCAAACCACCATGTTGCTGTAGAGGTTAGTTTCTCTTTGTCACTCATGTGATAGCAGTCGCCTATGGTAACAGAAAACTGACAATAACTTCTTCAGGATTATAGAAAATCTTTTTGCTAACACTAGTTTTGATTTTATTAAACATTAGGGGGCAAATTTACTACCAGAGACGGCTTCGCTCACAGTGCACCAATTGGCCAGGCGTAGATTCGCCAAGACAACGCAAATTCACTAAAATCCGAAGTTGCGTCCAGGGCGTCAAATGCTGGCAAAGTTGTGCTAGCGTTACTGCGTCAAGTGAAGCGAAGTTGCGCTAGCGCTGCCAAATTTGCATACGCGGGAAGTTAAATGGACGTATATGTTGCAGCAAATACATTACACTACACAAGCCAGGGAAACCTTAATAAAATAAAATAAAGTTGTTATATTGCCCTACACATGAGCCCAGTGTATAGTTTATGTGCCATATGTTAGGAAATGTAGGTGGGAAGCCGGTTACCCCAAAAAAATTACGCTCTTTTTCAGCCTATCACCCTGAAAAAGGAAAAGACGCTAGCGTTTTTTGGGACTTAGAAAAATGTTCAACTATTTTTTGAGGAAGTCCTATCTACTCTATTGCACTTCGCCTGGTCTGAGGTGGCAAAGGCAAGTCTGGCACAAGAGGTAACGTTCAGTAAAATCTGCATCTTAGTGAATTTGCGTAGTTACGTCCATTCGGCAGAGCACAAATTCACCAGGCGTTAGGGAGCGAAGTAACACTAGAGTCTGTCTCCTTCGCTAGCGAAGTTACACTAGTGGCTGTTAGTAATTTGGCAAAGTACCGATATGATGTCACGCTGGCGAATTTTCCAGCGCGTTTGTCACTTCGCCCTTTAGTAAATTTGCCCCGTACATGTATTGGGCCCAAATACCAGCTTTTGCCTCTTAACTAAAATAAACTGTATGAGATTGCCAAACATTGGTTGTCACATGTCTGGCTAAAGCGTATATTAAGTTAAGTACAGAAAGTAAACTTAAGCCAAATAAAAAGTTAAATATAATAGTGAGTGATACATGTTAATGCAGTGTAAATGTTAAATGAAGTATCTATTTGGCAAAGAAAATTAATTGGGATCATTTAGCTATATGTGTTCTAAGTGTTGCCAAGTAGAATAAACAAACAAATTTGCTAGATTGATTCAAAGAAAGTAATTGATTTATATTTATTCTCTTGGCTTTGAGGGAGTTCCAAGGTAAATGATTGAAGTTAAATCCAAAAGCAAGATGAACCATCTATTATTGCCAGTGCTGAGATATCTCTCATTTGTACGGTGTCATTTAAAAGAACAAACCTATTTTTACTATTACTCTGCAGGCAAGGGTGTGAATATTACACAGGTTTGTGTGCTATAAGGAAGAAACACAGAAGGATCTGTTTTTTTATAGGAACTAAGACCGAAGGGGGTAATTTATTATTACTCAGTAAATTTTACCATCGTTACCAAGGCTATTAGATTTAACAGTTTGTTAATTAATTATAATAATTGCCCAAATCCTTTCTGTCTGCATGTGATCTGCATGGGAGAACAAGGCTTGGATAGGAGAGCTGAGCATATAGATTAGAATGGCATACAACTTCTCAAAGCAATTGGACATAGTCTGACATCAAGGAAAGTTTTGATAAACATCAAACTCCTCAGACTAATATTTAATAAATATTAAAGTTGACCACCATGATTCTCCCTGAGAGAGCTATAAAAAACATAACGAAGGTTTCCTGACTTTGGAAGGGAATTTATTCATTATTTAGGTTCTAGCTTATAATTATCAGAAGTTCTCTAATAACGAATATATGTTCCTATAGAAAATATTGTAGGTTCTAAATGCACGAGTACATGATTCAAAATGGTTTGGTCACCCAGGTGATGAAAAGTTCTTTGTATGGAGGAATTCCCAACATCCCCTTTCAGTAATGTAGCAATTGCCTACAAGAGGGTGCCCACGAGCCTAAAGTAATCGGTACTTGCTTTGCTAACAACAACGTATGTATTCAGTACAAGTGCTTCTTAAACATTAGTGATCATAAACAAAAAGTGGAAATAAATAAAACTGATATGCCTTTCTCACATAAAAAATACAGTGCCCCCTCCCTGATATCCCACTGGGGTAATCACCTTTATATGAAGAAAAGTGAAAATAGAGTCCAGAAGAAAACTTTTTACTAGTGTAACTTTCAAAATCATATACAGTAATCATAATTATGCCCCTAAAATATCCTGTACAAGTCAACAGAGAACTGTGGTATTCCTCTTTGGTGAACTGTGGTTAAATACATGTTCACCCATTGGTATATATGCCTCAGGATAACCCAACTGTATTTACTTTGTGCCACTAGAGCATATAACCCTAGGACTCCAACATCAGCCTACAGGAGGCTCTGTTTGGCAGTACACCTGGTTATTATGCAACCAAAACTTGCCTCCATACCAGGAATTAAATAAATAAGCACCAGCTTTGAGGTCACTGAGAGCAACATCCAAGGGGTTGGTGAGCAAAATGTTGCTCACAAACTACTGGTTGGGGATCACTGCCCCCAGAACATGAGAAGTGAAAAGTAGCATAGCTATTCCCAAGTAACCAATCACTATGCAGTATGAAAAATGTAGTGACTCTTTTAGATCATGCATATTATTTATTCTTTCACTGAAATACAAAAAAAGCACTCTCTTTCATAACCTTATTGCTCAAATGCAAATCAGCTTCTTACTATGCTTTATATAATACATACAAGCCTGTGTAACTAGTGTAGGCGCGAATTTGCGGCGAATTTGCCCGTTTCGTTGCCGGAGAATAAATTCTTGAATTTGCAGTGAAATTTTGCTGGCGTCACAATTTCGATGCCGGCGTCAACGTTTTTTCACCGCCAGAGACGGTTCCGATGCCGGCGCCAATTTAGAGTTTAATGGGCGTCAAATTCAGCCATCGCTATGTGTAACTTTTTACCTGGTAAATACTCTTAGAATACATAAAAGTCAGGAATATCTTGTAACACATGTTCCTATAATTTGTGCTTGTTGATGTCATCAGTTTTAAATTGTGCTTAGTGATGTCACATGTGTTACATTAGTCATTAAATGTAACACATGTAAAAAAAATCAGCTTGGAATTCCATGTGCTGTGTATGGCCATCGAGTTCTTTGGTGATGTCAGATATCCTTATGATTTACACTAAAAGGTGATTTATTCCTTAAATGAACAGCACTATCAGTTATAGTAAGTGCTTTCTAATGTTACGTGTCTTCTGCACCATGAGACTTAGAGTACACGTTTTGTAAAATACTAAGTCAGGAAGGAGTTCTGTGGCCACATCCAGCAGAAGCGATAATGCACAAATGACCAGTAATTGTTCATTGACATTTTTCTATGTCAGCTTTCAGTATTTCTTCACATAAGTTGTGATGATGTCATCTGAATTAGGGCCAAGCAGTAGATACTTTGGAATTGTGCAGGCAGTAGTCGAGCTTGTGTGTGTGGCAGGGCTATATAAACTGTTTAGATAGAGTTATAAGCCATTTTAAACACACTGACGTTTCAGCTGCATGTCTTATATGTCAAACCACAAACATAGTAGAGTTCACAGCTGGGTTGAATTTCGCCTGGCCTTTTTGTTTCACTTGTAATATCTGACAGCAACAAGTTAATATGAGTTTTTAATGTCCAGATATTTCCAGCATTGCTTGTAATAAAGGATCTGCTTGTGCCTGAAAACGACGTGTGGTATTCATTGAAGTCATTGTTAAATGTTAAAAGTTAGTATAGCTGTATTCCAAAAAGAGGACAAAGAAAAAGATAGATCAACTCTATGCCTTACATTTAAGGAGCATCATTTATAGTACAGAGATGAAAGTTGGTTCATTGACACAGTGACTAATGTTTCTTCCAAGCTATGGTGGGCCAGAAAAATTGTGCTCCCAAGTACCCAAACTGTAATAAAGGATAAGACATCTTTCAGACAATTGGGCAACCTTTTTTTAATAAGCAAGGATAGTTATACAAATATTTATAGTTTTCAAAATCCAGGGGCAATCAATATAATATTCATTTAATGTAGGTTTAATGTATCTACTTTCTCCTGTAAAATTAAGGTAAAAAAAGGCAACCAAGACACTCGGGGGCCCATTTGTTAAACCTCAAATTTTTTCGGTTGTTTTTAAAGGGGAAAACTCACATTTTTAGAGGGAAAAAAACTCAAATGTTTAGAGATCTATTATACCCCAAAGCTGCTAAAAAACCCCAAAATACTCCATCTCAAACCTGTCGAGGTCATGTAAAAGTCAATGGCAGATGTCCCTGACGTTGTTTCTTGATATCATGACCCGCACAGGTTTTCATCCGATAAAGTCGAGTTTTCATGGCGACAATTAAAGTTGAGTATTCAGAGCGTCAATCATAGGATTTGAATTGATGCACAAATTTGTTTTTTCGCACCAACTTTTTTGAGAAGAATTAATGATAAATTTGTTCAAATTGTGGATGGGAGTTGGGTCAACTTTGTTTTAATAAAAAAATGAGATAAACTTGTTTTAGTAAATACCCCATCTAGTGTAATCTGATGAAGGTAACTAGTAGAAGGAACAGATAACATGTGTCATGTTAAAATGTCAGCCTCAATTCCACATCAACAGGCATTCTACCTAGGCTCCTAAATGATAGGCTACACTTTGCAATCACAATCAGGTTTGCCAACCAGTCTGACCACGCTACAGAACAAGTAACAACAATGGAGCTGGAGACAAGTGTCACAGGGTTATGTTATAGCAGCATTTGCTAGAGAATATCTGTGATGACTACAGCCACAATAGGCCCTGCAAATGGTTAAGTGTTTTCTTGCAGGCATTTACGCCAAGTGACTAGTGATGGGCGAATTTGCGTTTTTGACGCAGGGGCCCGTTTTTGGCGCCGGCGTCCGTTTTTTCGGAAAAATTTTTTGATGCCGGCGAATTTTTGACGCGAATTTTCGCAGGCGTTTCGCGAATTTATTCGCTGGCGGCGAATCGCGCAAATTTGCCGCGAATTCGCCCATCACTACAAGTGACTCAACGTTTAACAACTTAGATTGTATATTACTACAGCCAATAAGCAGCAAGACAAACGTCTTGGAAGATTTAAAGAGTACAGTAAATCTTCTATAACTTGGCTTAGAAAAGATGTAAAACCATAGGATGTGTAAAAGATAGTTGCAAGACATAGTTGCATAGCCATGGCCATGGAAAGCATAATAATAGCCTACTGCCATATAAATATTTATTATCAGATTTTTAAACTCATCCTGCCATCCTACACTGCTCAATTCTTACCTGTGGGATTGTGCCCTCCTCCCTGCTCAATGCAACAAGAAAAAGCTAGTTCTTTAAGCACAAGGGACTATCTCCAGCCCACCCAGTTGAATAGTCCTTCCAGCACCTCTGATAAGTACTTACTATAATAGTATTTACTATTGTTTTGTTTTATTCTAAAAGGGATTTTCTATGGTCATTGCTACGTGTGCAGAAACTGCTCCTACAGTTGTATGGGGCATTGCTTCCAGATATGTGCATATATGAGATTCCGCAATAGACTTCTTTAAACAGAAGGCATTCTCACACCTCCTGTTATACATATAAAAATGCAATACAAAACCATAATATAAAACTGTGGTGGAAACCTCCTAAATCACTCATTATATTTTCATTTGGTTAGCTATGTTTCCAGAGAAGCTGATTTACTAGCATTGATACTGCCATAAATGCAGAGCCAACCTTATACACAGTCAGTCTTTTTATATTAACTTATCGGATCAAGATATCCTACAATGGCTTCTCAGGGGCTGAGGTGCTGGACTTGGAGAGGAACCAAACTAACCAACCAGTAACTTTATGGTGAGGAGATCTAAAATAAGCCATAAAGGCCACCCCTGTAAAATAAACAAGTAAAAGTCTTCTCTACTATATATTTGGCTCTTATTATACATATGGCATTGACTCAAAGAAACTGAAAATTTGAGAAACACCATTGTGAGTGGAGACATTTGTTTCTTTAGATTTATCAAAACTTGGGGCCTGATCTACTTACAATTTTTGCTTACAAATACAAATTAAAAAAACACAAAAACACTGCAGCAAAATATTTTATTATTCACAATTATATTGGTCATATAACTTGACTTTTAGTTAATAAATATTGCAGTGTTACTGTAAATGAAATTTGCCAAAGTTATACAAAATGCTATTTGTGGTTTCACTGCCTATTTAACAATTGGAACCAGGCAGTGGCTTGAAGGAGAAATGGGAAAATGAATACTAGGGTCTTCATAGAGAGACAAGTAATAAAAAGTAACAATAACAATAAAATTGTAGCCTCACAGAGCAATTGTTTTTGGTTGCTTGGGTCAGTGACCCCCATTTCAAAGCAGGAAAGAGGGTGAAGGTAAAAGTAAATCCTTTTTTTAAAGAAATTGTAAAAAAATAAATAATGAAAACCAATTGCAAAGGTGCTAGGAACAGTGCATTCTATAACATACTAAAAGTTAACTCAAAGGTGAACGAAAACAAAGATTTTTATTGTTGTTGTTTTTTTAATGAATGCAGAAGAACAAAATAGCTTGTACAATGTAATTATCCCACAAGTCACTGAAGATCTGACTAATGATAGGCTGCTTCCACAGATGAAATGAATTAAAAACTGAATTCATTGTGCTTTTCTAAATGAAAAGAAAAAATATACACCGATATATACATTCATATTGCAGGAGAGAAAAGGAGATTAGAAAAAACCAGAAATAGTATGTAAAGGAGAACAATTTTTTATGTATTCATGTTGCTATTGTTACATTAAAAACATGTATTTTTGGTATTGTCTAAACATATTGAAATGTACTAAAGCAATGATTATTAGGACATAATGTGAAATTGTTGTTATTGTAAAACAACAAAAACCTTATATTTACAAAACAATTTACTATATTTACATAACGCTAAAAGGCTTTTGTTTTTAGAAATAAATATATATATATCTATATATAGAAAGGCAAAAGGAGCGCACAACCATATGTCCATATTCGCCCTGGGTGCCAGTCAAGGAATATGTAATAAGAATTGCAGCAAGCGACGGCACTCCTAGGAATTTCACCAAAACAGCAGTGGTATGAATCAAAGGTGAGGTTTAATAAATCCTACGTTTCGGTTCCTAACCGGAACCTTCGTCAGGGAAACAAATATATATATATAGAGAGAGAGAGAGAGAGAGAGAGAGAGACAGAGACAGAGAGAGAGACAGAGAGAGACACAGAGAGAGAGAGAGAGAGAGAGAGAGAGAGACGTAGCATAGGACAGCGCACTCCTGGGATTTTATCAAAATTTAATCTTGACAAAGGCTCCAGACATGAGCTGAAACGTTGATTAATAAACATGGAATAAAATAAGATTTTTTTTTTTAAACGGTACAGATATGGGATTCGTTATCCAGAAACCCATTATCCAGAATTACGTAAAGGCCATCTCCATTAGACTTTATTTTATCTAAATAATCAAGATTTTCAAAAATTACTTCCTTTTTCTCTGTAATAATAAAACAGTACTTTGTACTTGATCCAAACTAAGCTATAATTAGTCCTTATTGGAAGCACAACTATCCCATTGGATTAATTTAATATTTACATGATTTTCTAGTAGACTTACGGTATGAAGATCCAAATTACAGAAAGATCCATTATCCAGAAAACTCCAGGTCCCGAGCATTCTGGATAACAGGTCCCATACCTGTACAGTTAAACTGTCAGTTATATACAGATATATGTTGCTTGTTACTTTAAAAAGTTACTGTGGCCCCACATTGACAGATATTTTGTAGAAGGCAGACACTTCAAACAACAACTTCTCCATATGTCAAGCTAATGACAAAAATGTTATGGTAAGTGAAACAAAGAAACAGCCTGACGCATTTGTGATTTCCCTAGCACTTAATAAAAGAGAGTTTTCTTGTATATGTTCTAGCCCAGTTGAAGACTCAGGCAGTGTATATCATTATTATTATTATTATTATTATTATTATTAACATGTATTTATATAGCGCCAACATATTGCGTAGCACTGTATCATCTATGCAAATGGTGATTGCTTCCATGAACATGGGCCAAGCACAGATAGAAATTCGCTCAGTTTGGTTACATTTGGTCAAACTGTCCATTATGCTGAGTCATATTTACGGGCAGATTTATTAAGGGTCTAATTGAAAATTCAAATTCGAATTTTCTAATTTTTTTCTTATGGTCAAAACTGTCAAATTCGTGTAGGGGATTATCCAAACTCAATTCAAGTTTTTTAAAAAATTCAAATTACATTTTCAAGATTTACCATACTCTGGCCCTCTAAGAATTCGATTTCGACTATTCGCAACCTAAAACCTGACGAATTACTGTTTAAGTCAATAGGAGAGGTTCAGGGATCAATTTGGAGATGTTTGCAGCCATCCTGACATTCGAGTTTTTTTCAGAGAAAAAACTGGAATCGAGTTTTATCGAATTTGAATCAAGTTCTTGTTCCTGTGATTTTGTTTCAGCTTTCCTTGCCTGCCTGGTAAAGGCTTTGTTTTGACTTTGTATTTGATTTTTACCTGTTCCTGTTGCAAGTTACCATTAAACCTGCAAAGTCCCTATGGCTGCTCCAATTGTTTATGGCTATTTCCCTGGGCTTCCACCACACCCACTACCAAGTGTGAGACTTACTCCCGTTACAGCAGCTTCCCGCTGTGAACGTTACATAATGTTGGTAATCCTAGAGCAACTAATGTTAATTATCTGAAAAAAACAATAAGAAAGCCTTATAAATAGTACTCATGTATTATCATTATGGTTTGCTTTCATACCATAAGGGTTTAGGTTGCAGGCTATTCACTGATCAACTATTAGTCACATATACAATACAATTCACCTTCTTTATGGAAACTTGCATCCTTTCCCTGTATTTACATCCTTCTGCTTATGGGTCACTCATTTCTGTTGCAAAGCCACAGAGGGACTGTGTGCCTTTCCTCTCCTTTTCATATTTTTTATATCTACCAGTTTTATATCTACCAGTGCCAGTTTTTGCTTTGGCTCTCCTCTTCCAGTGTAAGCACAAATTGCACTGTGAATTGCACAAACATCAAGAGATGAAACCCTGGGGGAAACATAAATAAAATCAATACAAGATGGAGACTAATGGTGCACAGACTCTGCTACCAGTTCCGCAGAACAAATTTTAAAACAGAGCACCAAGCAGAGAACTTAACAACAGAGAATCTGCCGTTTCTATGACTCAGAAATGCTTCTGATTGGTTTTGCGCATATGTATCCTTAATAGGGAACAGGCAATAACCACAGGCAGAAATAGAAAGAACTTCATAGCTTTAAGAAAATATTCATTGCACAAATTTGGCAAAAAAAAAATCTAATTACGGATGGGGGTTAATTTTTGTGTATAATTAACCTATATTAAAAAACAGATGGACTTGAAAATTACTTTAAACTTTAAATTGCCTTGCAATGTCCGTTGTCAAATCACAGTTTCAGTTATTTTGTCCTAAAAATCTAGCCCAGGAGTCCCCAACCTTATTTACCCATAAGCCACATTCATATGTAAAAAGAGTAAGGGAGCAACGCAAGCATTAAAAAAGTCCTGGGGATGTCAAATAAGGGCTGTGATTGGCTATTTTTCACAAGCAGCCTACAGGAGGCTCTATTTAGCAGTACACCTGGTTTTAATGTTACCAGAACTTGCCTCCAAGCCAGTTATTCAAAAATAAGCACCTGCTTTGAGGCCACTGGGAGCAACATCCAAAGGGTTGGTGAGCAGCATGTTGCTCACAAGTAGGCCTGGATTTGTGGCGAGGACACAAAGGCCCAGGCCTAGGGCGGCAACAATTGTCATTGTAGGGGTGGCATGCCATCCAGCATTGTTTCCCATGGTGCATCTGCGCTCATGTGTGGGGAGGGGTGCTCGATTGTCGGGCACTAGGACTGCGAGGACTCTGGGAGCTGTGGATGGAACTCACCACCACTGGTTCGGGATCACTGCTCTATCTTTCTGCCATTTAAGCACAACCTGCTAATTAAGTTAAGAGGGCAAATAGATTAGTTATATAACATGTGATCTTATTACAGTTTCTATATAGTGTATTGTAACTAACCCAGTACTCTCATAAATTGAAAAATACATTGGCTCAATTATAAACTTTTTGTCATGTTTCTTCTTGGAATGCCTTAACCCTGGGATACTTTGTAGAGTCTTATATAATTAATTTCTATAATTAACCATCTACTCATTTCTTATACAAGAGACAGATGAGTGCTGTAAATGGAGCAATACTTTGTGGTGCGGTCAGTGCTCCTGTCCTGCCAGTGATGTGTGCAATGCACCCCCAAACAATCCTGTAAACCCCAACCATTGGGTCACAACCAATATGCTGTTTACCACCAACTTTGATGCTGCTTCCAATATCTCGATGCAGAAATTTGTTTTTGAATTGACCTGAAGGCAAATTTTCGGTCAACACAAAAGTGTCCTGTCAAGTAGATGCTGCTGTTGGACAATTCAAAAACATGTTCTATGTTTGAATGTAGTTCATTTGAAACCCTGTAACCTTGTAAAAAGGGTTGGAGATATTTGAATACAAACATGCTATATCCAATAGAGCCACTCTGGGCAGGCTCTTGTCTGTGTAATACTACCATTTTTTGTAGTTTGAGACTTTGTATCTCAACCACATCAGTATTGAGGTTGTGTAAACAATGATACCCATAGCCCAGAAGCAGGGGTCACTTGGGGATTATATTAAGAAAAAAAACATTGTTACATATATTATTGTGGATGGAAAACAGGTACATTAATTGATTTAATGTTGTGACGAACACTTTACAATTCTTTTTATTTATGTTGCCTAACTACTGTAGTCATGTTCAGTTATAAAACGGAAGTTCAAATCTACATATTCCAGTATTCAAGTATCCAGTCTATTTGACCTTGTACAATATAATTCTTCTCCATTCTACTTACAGAGAACTTTTTTTTTCGACACATAAATAACACACCCACATCATATATCACACCCAGGGTTCTGATCGTACCTAATTGCTAATTATACTGAGTGTATTCCTATAGGGAGCATTGCAGTTTAGACGTTAATGTGAAATACACCTTTGATTTAATAATTGTATTCAATCCAAAGGCATTCCCAAAACAGCATCTCATCTGGCAGCTATCATTGTTCTACTGCCAAGTATCCATTCAAATGTGCTATTTGTTCCCCTTCTTTTTGCCAAATAGGTGTGTACTCTGAGCAGCCTGTTTGGAATTCTTCAAATTAGAGATCCCATAGCACAAAAATATAGATGATCACTCATTTTATTATGTCCCTGTTGAACTTTTAGCCAAGCCTGTCTCAACATTTTTCAGATGGAACCCTTACTGACTCAGGTACTTATCTGAACAACCTAGGATCAACCTAGAATCAATTATTGTCCTCCTTCTTATTTTAACCCATGTAAGAATTAAACTTATTGGATTACTATTTCTGTTTTAAATTAAAGGGGAACATGGAGACCCATGATTCAAAGTTCACTTTCTGATAAATGTTGAAGATGTCAGTGGTGCTCTTACTGTATACTCTGCTGGCAAAAGTATCATCTATAATCTAGTACCATATATAAAATATAGGGCACACGCCACAGTGCAATGTGCTGCAATCAATGGTGTTTATTGGGATCTCAACACACTTCTTTATTAACACTTTGGGGCAAATTCAGTAACTGGAGAATTTTCGCCTGCAAAGGTTTTCATAGCGAAATTTCGCTAACGTTCTTTTCTGACTATCGAAACTTTGTTAGTAGGCAGAAATAGGACAGGTACATATAGGTCATATATATGTGTTTAATAGAGATGTTTGAGCCAATGCGTATTAAAAAAATGTCTAAGAAAGCAAAATAAAGACAAAAGAGATTATCTAATGCCCTAAACATGAGCCCACCCTAAAACAAATGTGGCATGCCCCTCAAATGGTTAAAAAAAAAACAAAACCAGATTTTTTAACAAATTCAACTTTTAAAGACAATCCCACTTTAAAATATGAAAAAACACCTGCATATTTATTCATTTTAATGACTCTTTGGCATACAGGATATGATGTCACTGACATAAGATTGAGGAGGCTATAGCTTCATCTTATCAGTATGCCAGGTCTAAACTGTTGAAGGAAACTCTGAAGAAAGAGGTAACGTTCTCTAAAATTCGCACTTTAGTAAATTTGCAGAGTAACGATTGTTCGTCTGGCGAAAGGGCGTGAAAGTTTGCTAACTATGTACTCTTTTGCTAGTGAATTGTTAGTAAATTGCCAATGTCCCTGATGATGGGATCTCTGAAGAATTTTTGCTAGCCTATAGGTTAAGCCTATTATAGGGTCAAATTCCTGGAAATAAACTGGAACCCCTTAAAAATAGGCTAAGAAGGCCATGCATCAACACCGGCAACCTTTACCTCTGACAATCAATCTGCAGTCAATATTTAGTGCATATGGGGAGTTTGTGAAATGAACTTCCATATTGCTTTAAAGATCTTCAGCAGCTTCAGATAACTGATAAGAATTGTCATCACATAAATCTGACAGTATGAGATCATTTCTTTTTTCCATTCCAGATTAGTCTAGAAAAATTTACATTACACCACATAAAACCTGCCTAGATGCCATTGAAAATGGGAAAATGTATGTTCTAGGATTAAAGGGCTTGTTCACCTTTGAATTAACTTAGTATGAAGCAGAGAGTGATATTCTGAGACAATTTGCAATTGGTTTCAATTTTTTGTATTTGTGTTTTTTGAGTTATTTAGCTTTTTATTCAGCAGCTCTCTGGTTAGCTGTTTCAGCAATCTGGTTGCTAGGGTCCAAATTACCCTAGCAACCATGCATTGGTTTAAATAAGAGACTGGAATAAGAATAGGAGAGGGCCTAAATAGAAAGCAATAACAATAAATGTGTGGCCTTACAGAGCATTTGTTTTTAGATGGGGTCAGTCACCCTGCCCACAGCACACCAAAATATAACATTTCTAATTAACAGAGATGTTTACATAATTTTTTTTATTTTTCTTTCGTCTCCTTATTTTTTTATACCAATTAAAGGTTAACTCTACATTTATTTCTACAATTTCTGGGGTCCTATGACCCCTTACCTCTTTAAATAAAAGTAAAAGCACATTTTATTTTGCACCTCAATAATAAACCACCACCACAGTCCTTTCAGCAAAAATTCTGTGGACCTATTCTACACCAGATGTAACAGTCACTCAGGGTAGGCCTGGGGGGCCCAGGGCCCACCGGGGCTGCAGGGGCTACTATGCTTCTGCTGCGACTGGTCTGAAGAAGGGAGGTCACAGCCGGAGGAATCAGTGCAGGGTGCGGATCTAGGCCAACGATACCCACAAGAGCTGGAGGCTCACCGGGTTTTTACCCTGTGTGCCGCTGACCCAGTCCGACCCTGGGGTCACTGATGTCTGACCATACCAAAAGCCAAGACATACAGATCTTCAAAAATCATAACACACTGGAAATGTACATTTTAAAAGTAATTCCTGTAAATTTGCTAAAGATGTAGGGGCTTATGCATTGGGAGTAGGGATGTAGCGAACTGTTCGCCGGCGAACTAGTTCGCGCGAACTTCGACTGTTCGCGTCCGCCGAATGTTCGCGAACGTCGCGCGACGTTCGCCAATAGGCGTTCGCGTCAAAAATCGTTCGACCATTCGACCATTCGATTCCTTCGATCGCTAAAATCGAAGGATTTTCGTTCGAATCGAACGATCGAAGCCATTGGATTGAATGAAATCATTCGATCGAATGGCTTCGATCGTTCGATTCGAACGAAAATCCTTCGATCGAACGATTAAAATCCTTTGATCGTTCGAATCGAACGATTTTCGGATGTTCGAAGTTCGCGAACAGTTCGCATTTTTTGCAGGTGTTCGCGAACGGCGTTCGCGAACATCAAATTGGCGGTTCGCTACATCCCTAATTGGGAGATTGGGCTGTAAGGTAAAAGAGTTTTTCCACACATTCTTAAACATTTTTGGCTCCTAGAAAAACATGATAAATCAGTTACATGATCACTCCTTTTGCTGAAAATCTACTTTTTCTCATCCGTTAGGGCGCCATCTTACAAGAGTTGGCAGTTAAAACCAAATAAAAAAAATCCAAGTCTGTCACTGTAGAGAAGAATACAGAAAATACAGTCAGTATCTCTTTCAATCTCACAAACCAGGAAATGTCACACGACACAGAATAAGGAATTATAATAGAAATGAAGATCTCTCCCTCTATAATGTTTATCCGTTAAGATAAACAAACAGTATAATCTCAAGATAACATCTGCAGTTAATGGCTAATCTCTTTTGCTATTAATTGTTTTTGCATGCAGCAAATTCACTAAATCGCGAAGCGGCTAACGCTAGCACAAATTCGCCAGCGTGACATCAGACGTAAATTCGCTAGCGAAGTGGACCTACTCTAGCGCTACTTAGTACCCTTACGCCAGGCGAAATTGTGCTATGGCGAAAGGACGTAACTACGCTAATTCACTAACTTGCACATTTTACTGAATGTTACCTCTTGCGCCAGACTTGCCTTCGCAACTTCAGACCAGGCGAAGTGCAATAGAGTAGATATGGATTGCTTCAAAAAAAGTTGAAATTTTTTCTAAGTCCCAAAAAAAGCTGGCGTCTTTTACTTTTTTAAGGGTAATAGGCTGAAAAAGATCGTAAATTGTTTTGGGGGTACCCTCCTTCCCCCCTACATTTCCTAACATATGGCACATAAACTATACAGTGGGCACATGTATAGGGCAAAATAACAACTCTATTTTATTTTATAAAGCTTTCCCAGGCTTGTGAAGTGTAATGTATTTGCTGCGTCCATTGTACTTTAACTTGGCGCCATATTCAAATTAGACAGCTAGTGTAACTTCACTTTGCTTGACTAATTAACGCTAGCGCAACTTCGCTACCTTTCGCCTCCCTGAGCGCAATTTCGGATTTTAGTGAATTAGCGGCACCCTGGCGAAGTGCGGCGAAGGCTGCGCTAGCGCCACTCCGCAGGTTAGTGAAATTGCCCAAAAATGTTCACTGTATACACTCATTTAATGTACAGCACCGAGGGATATGTAGACGATAAAAATAAATAACGCACCTTATTTTGGTTGTACTACACACAAAAAATATAAGAATGAGCGAAAAAAGCAGATAAAAATAAGCCAAGGTAAGATTAAATAGGTTACAGTTTGTGGTACGCATGCTACTTTTGTAACGCAATGTAACCCTCAAGGGTTATCTTGCTCCTTTCCCTGCTCCTGAACTCACCCACTCATGTCCCTGTCTGGCAGCTTGATCACTGCAAGGGGACTAACCCCAACTACTCTCCTTGGTGGAGCCAGAAAGCTGCTCACTAAGTACACTGCCTCTAACTTTCAGTCCTAGAGCGTCTATTACACAAACTTCTGACACTAAATAAAATTCACCCTAACCAGGGTCTGTAACTGGCTCAGGCCCAGTCCTGTACCCACCTCCCCACAAGGTGGGATCCAGAAAAAGACCTCCAAGCACTTGTCTTTGTCTTTTTTACTTTTAAACACTGCCATCTACTGGCCAAGCAATAGGGTTTCCACCTGTCCAGTTTTGACCCAAACAGCCCATTTTTTTAAAGGGCTGTCCAGGTCAAAACTGCCTGCCCAGTTTTCCAAATTAGGAAAACTGGAAAGAATTCCATATGATAGCCCTGGCACTGATGTCAAGACTCCGCCCCTGGTGACCCATGACTTTGCCACCATTATGTCATGGTCCCAACCCCTGCACATAGTTAGACGGGCCAGAAGGTAGCAACCCTAGCAAGCAATGACCTAGATCAAATTACAATGGAGCCAGAAAGGAGACAATAGCTCCCTGGGTAGATCAAAGGACCATTTAGATGTCCAAATATATAGGGGTAATACACTTAACCCTCAGGGTCTCTACACAAGAAAGAGGCAAGATGCAAGAGTATGTTAGCCCATATGTTTAAATAAAGGTATACATATGGTTTGGGGCAATGCGACACAGAAAGACCAGCACCACAGTGTTTTAGAAAGGATCAAAAGTTGCTCATATATTTTCACCATCTGTCTGTACAACTCTTTCATCTCATTACCATTCCTAATACACATATGAAAAAAGCTATCAGTATAAATGATTTGATTTTTTTTTTTTGAACTTTTATAAATGTGAATGGTGACTTCACTATGTATATTGCAATGCAGGTTGTAAGCAACTATAGTTTGCACTGCTGGAGGTGCATTTGGGTTTAAATCCACTTTGGCAATGTGTAAGGAAACCCAATATAAAACAAGGAAATGTCACATTACTTAGCACAAGGAAGTACTGTGGAACTAGTTTACATGCTTAAGATACATATCTATTGTGCTGACATATGCTGGCGTTCTGTATGTGATAAAATCAGGGTAGACAGATTAGTATTCCATACTCCTAAATGTCATGCCATCTAGGAAATAAAATGCCTCTGCATTCCATCTTACAGACATGTAAATGTATCTGTCTAGTTTATAACACAGTTTAGAATGTATGGGAAGCAAAACCTGTAATGGTGCTATGATATCAAGTCTGCTGTATTTGGTCCTTGATGAATTACAGTCTATCAAATCTGAATCTAAAAAAGCCTGACATACAAGCCCCAAACTGACTAGCCTGGCTAGCCTTAGATAGCTGGCAATCCAATCTAGCCAAGTCATGCAATAGCTATCATATGTGACCAGCTTTATTGCTATTGACCAGTGAAATGGAGAAAAATTCATGAAACGAATTGAATCAACATTTTTTTTTACGCACGACAATTTTTTGCACGGCAACTTTTTTTGTCTCTGCGACTTTTTTGTCCAAATGCAACAAAATCAATAGGCATTTTTCTTATGGCGATTTTTTTGTCCAAATGCATTAAAGTCAATGGGTGTTTTTTTTTTTATGGTGGCTTTTTTTAATCTCAACAACATTTTTGTCTCTGCGACTTATTTTTAGTTGCAGCAAAATTTTCCCGCAATTTCCAGATGGCAAAATGCGGAATCAATGGCTGGTGAAAAAAATGTGCTCATCACCAGTGAATCTTTTTTTCTCTTTGGGGGGGGGGGTCTATTTCCATTAAAGAGATTTGGTAATACTGTTATTTTGCCAATGCTGTTGCCATATCCAGGGCCGGATTTACATAGTGGGCACCCCTAGGCCCACTCCAGGGGGACAGGAGCAATAGGGATTGGCGCACTGGAAATTAAAAACAATTATGTATCTTCAGCGCATCCCCAGTGTTTTTGAACTAATGTGGGTGTGGTTGGGCAGCATGCCGCCCCCCCTAAAATCCTGCTGCCCTAGGCCCGGGCCTAGGTGGCCTTTCCACAAATCCGGGCCTGGCCATATCTACCCATAGCTACCTCTTCCCTCTCCACTTCTCACTTTATCCTATGTTACTGATGTCTAGAATCTTGATGCTAAATATAATTTTTAATGCCCCAGTCTTCAATTATTTGACCATTCCTCATTAATGAAGCAGCCAAAATATTCCGATAAAAATATTCCAGCTGAGCAACTTCAGTAGTGTTTTATGACCTGCAAATCTCAAATTGAGAGTCAAGTCACAAACTGTCTAGCTATCTCTACATGGATGAAACAACGTCATCTCTAATTGAACTTAAAAGAAAATTACTTTACCATTTTTCTACCTTAACCTAGCTCTACTCTACTGGGAAACCTTTAAATCTTTCATTAACACCACAGGAAAAAACTGGATGCTTTCCTATGCAATATTTAGTGATAAGCAAATCTATCCCATTTAGAAAAATTTGCAAAATTTTGAAAATTTCGCAAAACTATTTTATCATGCAATCATTAGACAAAAATGACAAACACTACATTAGAGACTTTGGGTGTTTTTTTTTCTTGGCACCTTTTTCTGCTTTGGGGCTATCTATAAAAATTGGGAGGGCAAAATCACATGCATTTTTTGCTCAGTATACTCCTACACTAGGCTACAACTGCTTATTCAACAGAAAAAAAAGGCTCCGTCTGTGCCATTTCTTAAAAACATGTTTGTGATTTTTGACATTACCTCTGGTCTACTGGTAATGGAATGTACTACTACATTATGTTGCTGTTTTAGCAAAAAGTAGTAGTATGACAACTAGCTGACAAACACAAATAATAATAAATCTGACCACCAACAAATAATATCCGGGTGTATCCAACATTAAAATGAATGAACCATATATTTATATGTATGTCCTTATATAGACAGTAAGACGGCTCTGATTCCTATTTTTTTGGACGCGTGATAATTGTTTCCTTTCTACATTTCTTGCCAACTCCTTCATTCCTCTCAGAGCCACTGCCTGGTCAATGCTCTACAGAGATTTCTCCTTTAATCTTTCAGAGCTAAACTCAAAAGGGGTAATTTTCCGAATACTGGGGTGCAAGAGCACTAAGTGGTGCAAAGGAGCATGCCACAGGTGTCTGCACTCCAAAAAGAATCACAGAGACCTGTGGCAATTGTAAATTGTTAATGACCCCTAAAGATTACCTCTTGGAGGATTGGCATCTGCCTCAAACTTGGCACGTATGCCTTTTCCCCTGAGTCATGAATGTAATTTATTTTTCTATGTCTTTATACTCTATTGTATTGATCCCTGTCTGCTATAATGTGCAGCGCTGCTAACCCAAGTAGTGCTAAATAAATAAACAAATACATAAATAATACATGCAATAAAACCAAACTATTACACATATATCCAAACTTCAGTCTCTAATGTCTCTATATCAAACTTCAGCCTCTAATGTCCTAACTCTAAGAAGGAGGCTTCCTATAACCCCAAACCTAAACAATATGGTCTCAGTCTGTCTTTGCTTCTATATAAAAGCAGTACTTCATTTAGAAGTAACTCTCTCTATATATATATATATATATATATATATATATATATATATATATATATATATATAAACAGGATACTGTTTTTTCATACCCTGATTTGCAGAGTAACAGTGTTATAGACCCAATAGTATGCTGATTAAGCAATAGAATTTATTCTTGGCAAAAAGCGAGAGATGGAAAATAAACTCAATTAGAGTTCATATAAAATCTTTGCTCTCCTCAGCTGTCTAACATACATTTGGATGCACAGAGGAGTATCTATTTCACACCTTCAAAACTACTTACATTGCTATAAACAATTTCATATTTAGCTAAGTATTGAAACAGTAATCATGGTGCAAGGAGACTTTTATTCAAACAATTTATGCAGAAACTTCAAGGACCAATGTGAACAAGAATTATTGCCCTACTCTGGGCTCTCGAGAACCTGTATTTGCACCCACATGTCATTCAATGAAGCCTTTGGTGGTGCCTCTAAACGTGGGGACCTTCTCTTTTAGAATCATATCAGTAATGTAGATGTTTTGTGGACAGTTTTTTTCTTTCTATAACCTCAATGGGTTTCTCTGTGAACCCCTAATTATCTCTTTTAACCAAGAGCAATGTTAATTGTCAAAAATGCTGAGCATTTGATTGAAGGGTGGTATTTCAATTTGACACACAAGCCTTTGCAGTCTGCAGAATGTAGTTAAGACAGGTACTTTTCATGTCGTAACTGCGTTTTTCTTTGACAGACGCTCTTTTTTTCCTAACCCCATCAATTTAACTTGTTCTTACTGTAGCAGTACTGAAAGTACACCATTCTGAATTTTGAAAACATTGGTTTGAAATATCTCATAAATTACCAGTGAAACGGTGCCTCAGTGAAATATAAAATGTGAGTATGTTTAGGACTCTTTAAATCAGATTCGTTTGGTATTCTTTCCACTAAATATTTCAACGTAAATTCATGTCTAATCCAGGGCTTTAGGGCTTGCTCAGTTTCAGCGCATATACATATTTTAAAGTAACCTATTAAAGAATCTTTAAAACTATCATTGGCCCAATGCACGGGTGGCAGCAGATCTTTCCACATATCTTCTAAATGAGGATATGGGAGTGAACATCTTTAGGTAAATAGTGTATTAAAATATGATGTGGTTTTTGAGGTAACAGAGCAGTGAAGACACTTGCTCTTTGTAAGGGTTAGACCAAGATGATTGGCATATTAACACAGATAGGGGCACATTTACTATGGGTTGAAGTGAATTCGAAGTGAATTTTCGAATTCAAAAAAGTAATTTTTGGGTACATCGAATAGGCCAAATTCGACTTCGATTCGAAAGTGAAAATGCTTCGACTATTCGACCATTCGAAAATCAAAGTACTGTCTCTTTAAAAAACTTCACTTCGACACTTTGCCACCTTAAACCTGCCGAATTGCTATGTTAGCCTATGGGGACCTCCTAGAACCCATAGCCGATATTTGGCTAAGTTTTGAGTAGTCGAAGGATTTTTTTGTAAAATAGAACGATCTTAAAAATCTTTGAATGTCGGACTAGCCTATTCGATGGTCGAATTTAGAAGTTTTTTTCACTTCGAAATTGACCCTTGATAAATCTGCCCCTTAATATTGGGGAAATCACTGTAATAACAGAATAAACACATTAAGGGGGTTATTTACTAAAACTCGAATTTAGCTCATCTTCTTATTAAACCAAGCTTGATCAAACGCCCATTAATGATTTTACCTTATTTATTAATAATAATTAATAATAAGAAAAAATGAATAAAAAAAATTGGTGCGGAAATAGGCTTGATAAAATAAAGCAGAAACTCGGATTGTACAAATTGTTCATTTTCATGTCAGAATCACTCAATTTTTTGGTTTTTTTTGGACGAAACCCATCGATATCTTCAAATTGTAAAAGGGACATCTGCCACTGACTTTTACATGGCCACGGCAGGACTTTTAGCAGCTCATTTTTTTCCCCTAAAAAACCTTTACCATAAAAAACAAAACTCGACCTTTGGGGGTTTCAAAGGTTGAGTTTGTGAGATTTCTATCTTGAATGGAATAACAACTTGGATGTTTGTTTATTTATGAAAAAAACCCAATTGCAAAAATCTGAAGACAGTCGGTGAAAAAAACCGAATACCTTGAATTTATTGGGTATATTGGCTAAAATGTATCGAGACATCGCCAAACGAGTGGATCTCACCTTTAGTTTTCATATAGGTTTATAATGCCCTAGGAAACCACTATAACAAAAATGACCTAGCTGTAAATGGTATTCCACATGACATCAACAGCCAAACAAAACCATAAATTTAACTCTCCGTGGCATGGACAGCTCCCTAGTTGTGCTCAAAACCTATACAGAGGGATATCATAAACTATGCCTATGCATGCAAAATGCATAATGCTAAAACTTAAACACACTACAATCCCAGTTCTTTGGTGAGTGAGAACATCTGACTCTTCTGAATTCTTGAATGAATGCCGTATTTTAATAGCAACTACATTTCAGCTTCTTCATATAGAAGATGGCACAACCAGTGCCAGCCCTCCCCCAACAAAAAAAGGTTTAAAATAAACATTTTCTTTCTGTCATGTAGCAGTTTTTCATAAGTAATTGGCAGTATGTACCTCTTTAGTACCTGTGTTGTAGATCTCCTGTCCACTTACACAGAATACCCTCTGCACCACCAGCCTGTTAGAGTACAGAAGATCAGAAAGGAACATACAGTATTTATAAAGGTGTGCAAAAGGCTGTTGCAAAATAAACGTTTTCATTTATAAAGCTCCACTATTGTCTTTACTCGTGAGTAAATGCCATGCCTCTACTTCATGGAAATAATCAACTTCAAGCAGCTTCAAGAGCTATGTATTATTGGTCTATCGCCTAAAATAATAGATTGAAGTCAATGCTCTGTATGGCGGCAGCAGGTTTTACATGGCATTTCATGCAAGAATTTTATGCTCGGCTACACAGTCTAATAAAGTAGTTACACAGCTTTATAAATACAGTATATGTTATTTTGCATATGTTTTCCATGCCATCCATGTGGTGATGGTGTATTTTAACGTTGTTATGAACCTTAAGGGTTATTGTACACTATGCATTACTCTGTAAACTGCCAGCATTGAAAAAGCCAATATAAGTGTGTGCATTGACATTAGGGGACATTTTCCACCAGAAAAATGTATGCTTTTTGGCTTTCAGTGACATGTAGATTGCCTTCTCAATACATATTTTATCCACCACCATTTATCCACAAGCAGAGACAATGTACAGGTATGGGACCTGTTATCCAGAATGCTCGGGACCTGGGGTTTTCCGGATAACGGATCTTTCTGTAATTTGGATCTTCATGCCTTAAGTCTACTAGAAATTCATTTAAACATTAAATAAACCCAATAGGCTGGTTTTGCTTCCAATAAGGATTAATTATATCTTAGTTGGGATCATGTACAAGCTACTGTTTTATTATTACAGAGAAAAAGGAAATCATTTTTAAAAATTTGGATTATTTGGATAAACTGGAGTCTATGGGACTTCCGTAATTCGGAGCTTTATGGATATCGGGTTTCCGGATAAAGGATCCTATACCTGTATAGTGTTTTATGAGATTGTCCACTAAATACTGTGGCAGCAATTATAAGTATAATATTGCGTAAAGAATTGGAAAGTGGTAGGAAAATACTTGAAATAACTATTTATAGTGTACAATATATTTTCTAGGTTACAGGATCCTTAAAAGAGTATTTCAACATTTTTCAACTTAAAACGCACTTTTCTTTGAACGTTCATACAATTAGAGCATCAATCTTATGGTTCGGTGGTGTTTCTGCTTGTTGAAAATGATGTGCTTAGACCTGTATGGCTGCATTAAGTGCATGAATTGACATTTAACAGAAAGTTGTTTTTGTGTTTTCAGAAATATGATCCTTGTTGGCAAACAGTACAAAACACTTCTATTGATCTGTGACTTGTCGCTTGCTTTAAAGCGGGTATGACGTCTCAAGCTAGGAGTAACTGATGGAATAGCATTTCAGCTATATATATATAAAGATTCAGAAGATTATTAGTATTTTTGTTAAACAAACAAATTTGTGTTTAGTTTAGACTTTAGTCTGCACCAGTCTCACAGCAACTGAATTATGTTTTTTATTTTTTTGGCTGGTCAGACAGGAATTATTGTTTTGTACTGAAGACTCCTTAAAAGGTGTAAGATGACCCACCCTTGGTGACCTCTCAGCTTCCACTCGAGCGATCCTCGAAGAAAAGGAAACAGTTAGGAACAAGGGTGCGAGGTGCAACTATGCAGCTGAGTCCAGGCCGCAACTTCCCTGGGCCTATATTTGGTCACATGTTCTGTTGTATTATAGCTACAGGCAGCACTGCTCTGAGTGTTCCTTATGTTGGTTATGTTCTGGTGACTGGTATTAACCTGGCCAATGACGTAACCAGAGCTTCTTACACTTCCAGATTAAAATATTGTAGGTCCCTGGAGAAGATGATCTCTTTTAAACATAAAGCCCATTGGTAGTGCCAGTGCACTGAGAACCAGAAGTCCATTATACAGAGAGATTATCTGTGCACTGAGAACCTTTCTACCTCACAAGAACCGAGCATGGAGTAGCTTCAATTTCCCTGTTCAGCCAAGATGTTTTGTGGTTAAAACAATAGGAAGCAGGTATGTTCAACAAGTCCTCCTATTTATTGCACTCATGTTGAGCGAGGGTATATACTGCCACTTCATACTTCATGCTTCCATAATATAGTAAATTATGTGCCCCCTATTGTAAAATTTAAAGATGTTTTTAACCACCAAGAAGTTCCATGAACATATAAAGGCACAATATAATTTACAGGATATTCAGGGCTCTTCTGTGATATATAAATATATATACAATTGAGACGGTGCTTGGCTTACTGCTGCCATTATTATTCCATTAGATTGGTGCTTGTATAGAAATACTCCATAGATTAAAAGGCATGCCTTTAATTACAGTTATGATGCCTGTTAATAAGATTTGTAGGAGGTATACATAGGCATCATACATAAACCATAAAGAACATGTAAACATAACCGATAGAAACATTTAATATCACAGGTAACAAGAACATGAGCCTATAGATTTCTTTTGGCATGCACCACAACAGTACTCATCAGCTTATTGAGAAGGATCATCTGATCACATACAGTAGATCGCTTCCCATGTTCCTTGCATCACTTGTTTTTTATAGGTGTATGTATTGCAGCTGTCTTTAATATTTATATATGTCCACTGAAAAACATGCAACATAATGTCAGAATAACAACATCAAAACTAAGAAGAGTACTCTGTGTCTATAAAAATAATCAGTTACCTTTAGTGATGGGTGAATTTCTCCTGTTTTCATGAAATTCGTGATTTTCCGTGAAATTTTCAAAACTGGCAAAAAAAATTGCGAAACGTCAAAATTGGTGCTGGCGTCTGAACCGTCGCTGGAGTCAAAGTTTTTCAGACGCCGGCAAAACACGGAAATTCGCCACAAATTCGCGCCTGGCAAATTAAATTTGCCAATAATTGTTACCTTTTCTTCAAAACTAACATGCACAATAATGTTGAATGTGTCCACAGAGTGAGTACCTTACAATGCCACATGAGTAGGTAACTACTAAAAGTGCAAGCTGTAGTAGATCCTTCTGTCAGCGAATTCTAAAATATCATGAAGGGTTTTCCAGGAAACACCAAATGAGCAAAGTTAGCCCTGATAAGTGGCGAATGCAATTTTTTAAAAACAAATATACATGTTCCTTGAAAAGTAAATGTCATAAAAATATATCTTGGTTTTGACATGCATCAGGAAAAAGCACTGCAGTAAATCATAGAGCTAGTGACAGCAATAGAAAATCATCTGACATGGAACAAATAGCTCCCTGAGGCTCATGGCGTACATCTGAGCAGTTTCAGGCTGAAATCCGCCTCTAACAGCAGTTAAAGACAGACGGCAAGGCCAGGTTCAGGCGTTTCTCTGCCGGTAATAAAATGCTAGTGGAGAAAGAGTTACGTGTTCCACGAGCCTCTGGGTTGCTGCATGTAAAGTGTTTTCATCCCTGTTACAAACACTAGCAAGCCAACGCATAGGATGATTATTTCCCATTGCTAAGAAAGAGAAGTGGCACAAGTGGATTGAGCTCAAAGTTATATAGGCACAAAGTTTGGTTACACCTTAAGTCATTATACATTTCATTATTCATATTTGCTTTATAGGATGCACATAAAAATGATTATGTCTTTGTGGATTATTCTTTTAACACAATGTGTACCTTAAGCGCTTTATATATAGATACATAAATAACATAACGCAGGCAGGTTTATTAATTCCCCATACCACAGCCAAAATGTAAACATTAAATAAACCCATTAGGATTGTCTCCACCAAAAAGGATTAATTATATCTTAGTTGGGATCAAGTACAAGGTGCTGTGTTGTTATGACAGAAATATGTTATCAAATTTTGAATTATTTAATTTAAATGGAGACAACCTTCCCATCTAAGAGGACATGTGGGGTTATGTAATAAAATACAGTAAATTTTGCCCTGGTGAAGTAACCTATAGTAACCAATCAGCCGATAGTATTTACTGGTCACCTGTTTGAAAGAATTCATCTTACTGTTTTCTATTAATTACTGCAACTGGGCAAACAATGCCTTTTAATTACATATTGGGGGATTGCCTCCAGTGATAGCTAGTGTATTGTGCCAGATTATGGTTATACTACGTCCACTATGTTGTGTAACTGATTCTCTGAGTCTATCCTATGTGATTCATGATAACTTCCATTCTCTGAATCCCTGAAAAGCATGTGACTGACTTCTACTGCAATATGCAAGTGTTTGTTTTTAATCCCTGCAACTCCTGTTCTATATCCATAAGGCGAATATGGCAAATCCTGGCTGAATGTTTCTGAATATTTATCCCCATAAAGCATATACTATACCCAGTATTATAACTGAGCAATGGCAGATGCTTCTTCAAGTCCTAAACTCGGCAAAAGATGTTTGCCAGGGATATCAGACCTGTGGCCTTCCTGGTGTTATTAAACCACAAATCTTAGGGGGTTATTTATCAAGGTCCAAATTTTTCTAAGTAATTCTTATTTACAATTAAAAAAGTCCGGAAAAATTGGGTCGGGCAAAAATCCCATAACTTTGGAGCTTTGCCTGAAAAGTACAAATTTTTCGATCTTTTCCGCATATACTATGAATTTTTCAGAGTTTGCGGACTTTTTGGTCCAAAATCCCCGAAATTTTTGGATATCAATACGGACAGCAGCACAGACACTGGGACCTTCCCCATTGACTTGTACAGGACCTTGAGAGCTTTGAGATTTTTTTTTTTTTTAGAACAGAAACTACAGATTATTATAATTTTAGATATTCGGAGCATAATAAATAACCCCCTTAACATCCAACCAACTGCAAGAAAGATGCAGCTGCAGAAAGCCATTCAAAACTTGTTCAAAACCTGTTTAGAATAGTCAATCTATAATATATGCAACAGTTTATGTTCAACAATGCAGCAATATGTTAAATGTGCTTTCACCATTTACATTTTCTATATAGTTGCCCCATCTCTGCTCTGCCTAACAACATGCCCTTCTTTTAGTGTGGTTAACCCCCTGAGTCCTAGAGTTATCCCTTTTCCTTGAAGAGCCCCTTTTCAAAGCAGTTTTCTGTAGTTTAGCCTTTAATTGCTGAGTAACACATGAGCTTTAAGCTGTTTCGATGAGAAATAGAATTATTCAATAGCCAATATACTGACAACATCATTTGTCCTTGATATTTAACAACACCCCATTGATCTTCCAGTTGAACAAAAAAAAAAACATGTTCTGTGGAGTCTGAGTTTTGGATGAATACATTGATCCCATAGTGGAAGCTAAGGAGAAATATGTACATGGAAAGCTATTGTCTGTTTAGTTAATTTTGGCTGGTGCTGTTTACTGCCCTAGAAATACCCCCTTGTTATAATTGTATCAAGGTAATGTAGATTGCACCAGGTCCAGCAACCTTACTGGTTACCTGTTAGCAAGCAAACAGCTGACTGGTTGCTATGGGTTACTAGACTTGACTTAAGCGTTACTACATTCCCTTGAGTGTCTAATTTTACTGGCTTGAATAAACATCTGAGAAGTCATGCATGTAATATGTACTTTCACACAGGCATTACATCAGTTTCTAAAATGCTTTACATATTAATCTGGGCAAAACGGGCACAGCCTGTTCCTCTGGAATGCCCAATGAAACAGATGAGAATGTCCTGTTTTGGTTAAAGCTTTGCTCAGACTAAGAAAGAGAATTGTTTCGCAAATGAGCATTTTGAAAAGTCTTCTAGATGCTGATTGTTTTTAAATCCTTCAAAATTGCTGCTACACTGAGTGAACATGCCTTTAGTAGGATTGTATTGTCACTATATGGACAGAGAAAAGGGAATTCATTTTTAAAAAATTCGATTTTTTTTTTATGCCATGGAACACGGCCTTCCTGTAATTCGGAACTTTCTCAGTAATGGGTTTCTAGATAGAGGATCTCATACCTGCATACTTTATAGTTACTAAAGAATTAAGTGAAGTAAGCTGGCCAAAGACATTCAGCTTATATCCGTGCCAATCTTCTGACCTGCAACAAAATCGTCTGACCTGTAACTAACCATTCAGATTAAAATAAAGTAGTAAAGAGAACAAATCACACAATGCTCAGGCCATAAGTGACAGACACCAATTGTACGAAAGTTATGTCCAACAAATAGTAGTGACTAATGATGGGCGAATTTCTCTTGTTTGGCTTCACCGAAAAATTTGCGAAACTCGAATCTAATACACGCAGAGATATTATCAGTAGACAATATAAATCTTTTAACCTGTCCAGTTGACTGAACGACCGATCGCCATGGTACGAAAAATGTCGGGAAAATCCACACACGGTTCGAAAATCTCACAAATCTTCATTTTGTACGATGTCTATGTGTCTATGGCCATTTTAGATTATAAGCTCTAAATTTAGACTGTAAGTTTTATGGGGATCTCCTTCCTACTGTGTCTCTTACCACACAGCACTTAAACAGTATATATTCATACTTATTTATTATTTATTATAATGCTTGTCCTCCCTGTGTACTTTTCTACATTGTAAAATTGTACAGCACTGAATATTCTGGTAGCACCATATAAATGAGGTTATACAATTTCCATCCACACTCCAAACACATAAGGACAGGTCAACGGGCCTCTGATAAAACTGTCGATTGTATGTGATAGCTTGTTATTGAATTCTAAAGTCCGCAGGGGCAACAACTGTTAATAGAGGTATGGGACCTGTTATCCAGAATACTTGGGACCTGGCGTTTTTCAGATAACAGATCTTTCTGTAATTTAGATATGCATACCCTATCTACTAGAATATCATTTATGCTTTAAATAAACCCAATAGGCTGGTTTTGCCTCCCAAGAAGGATCTATTATATCTTAGTTTGGATCAAATACAATGTACTGTTTTTTTATTATAGGAAAAAATGTAGCCTATGGGAGATGGCTTTTCCTTTATTTAGAGCTTTCTGGATAACAGGTTTCTGAATAATAAATTCCAGAAAGTGTATATAAGCTGCTAAAGTAATCAGCCTGTGTATCAATACCCTAATGCTCTGCAGAATATGTTGGCGCTATATAATAAGAATAGTGATACTAAAGGATCACTAAATTTACAGGTGATAAGAAAGTACATTGTGGTAGATTTAGCATCTCTGCATTTTGCTTGCCACTATTTTCCATAAACTAACTCACCACTTGCCAGCAGAAAATGCCAGCACTGGTGATTTTTATGTGACACTTATATTGCCTTTGTCCCTTGCCCTCATCCTCATGCTGACTGTGTGTTTCTCCCTATCCACATATATTGCTTGGTCCCAGGCAGTACTTTGTCTTGCTCCTAATGATATTTAATAGCAAATGCCCATTAATATCCATTGTATTCTAAGACATCATGACATGCACTTTATAGTCACATGTATCAACACACAATCATGTGAAAAAGCTATGTAAGATATATAACAACCCCAACATTAAATTGATTGTCAGTCTATGAGTCCTCTGCAGAAACCAACAACAATTCTCAGCACCCCCCTGACAGCCCTACAACAGGGGTCTCACAATCAAACCCTGCACAGGACTTTCATGTCATCTGCATGACCAACAGCTCCAAATCAAAACAATCCAAACCTGACACATACTGGATAACTGTCTCACCGCACTGAACATAATTTTCACAGTGGACATGCCTTCGTAATAAAAGCTAAGTGATTCCAGGGTTGGGCTGTCCTTAGTAAATAAATAACAAACCCACTGGCAGCAGCCAGACATGCTTAGATTGTAAGCTTTTAGGTCAGAAGCCTGCTGCCTGTCTGTCTGCCTGTCAGTTGCCTAATTTCCACAAAACCTTTTTGAGCACAGGACTTTGTAAACATGCTGAATAAACTGATGGTTGTATATGAATAGGGACACACATACCTGGACATGGTTGAGTGTCCATCCATTCATGCGTACTGTACATGTTCATGACTCACACATCCACTAGAATAATAGCCATATTCTTATAAGAACGCAAGGTACGTTACCAGGCAGGACTGTCGCCAATAGGGCTTTTCCCTCCAGTGTCAGTTAAAAAAGTCTGTCCCTTTAACACAGCTCTGTGCTTAAACAATGGGACCTCCAAGTATTTCTGAGTCTTTAATGTTCTATAAATAATATATATAAATTAATAATAATAATGCCAGGGCATCAAGGCTTTAGACTTCTATGCACAATTCCAGCCATATCAGTGTGTTTAATACCATATAAATAGACAATAATATTGCCAGCACATCAATGTTATGGACATATTTGCAAAAGTCTGGATCTACTTTAAAATTATGATCTGCATTCATCCATGCAGATCCATTTGCTGCAGAAATTACATGGAGTGGTTCACCTCTAAGTTAACTTTTAGTATGTTATAAAATGGCCTATTCTATGGAACTTTTCAGTTGGTTTTAATTATTTATTTTTTATTGTTTTTTTAATTATTTGCCTTCTTCTTCTAATGCTTCTTTCTGCCTTTATGTTCTGAAAAATGGTTTATATTTACCGACGTGAAGTGCTCAATGTTGGCTCTGCTGCAATCATCAGCTTCCATATAATACACACAAAATAGAAACAAAGACACACTTCATTCAATGCTTCTGCAAAAAATCCAAGACTTTTCTTTTATTTAAGGTGAGATCGCAGCAAACGTTTTGGGGCCAAGCCCTTTTATAAAGTAACTTTTCAGTTGGATTTAATTATTTATTTTTTCATGGTTTTTGAATTATTTGCCTTCTTCTTCTGACTCTTAACTGCTTTCAATACGGGGAGTCACTGACCCCATCTAAAACAAATGCTCTGTAAGTCTACAATTTATTGTTATTGCTACTTTTATTATTCATCTTTCTATTCAGACCCTCTCTTACTCATATACCAGTCTCTTATACACATCAAGGCATGGTTACATGGGTAATTTGGATCCTAGCAACCAGATTACTGAAATTGCAAACTGGAGATCTGCTGAATAAAAATCTAAATAAAATAGTAAACAAATAGTAAAAAAAAAAATGCAGACCAATTGCATATTATCTCGGGATATCGCTCTATGCATCATATAAAAAATTAATTGAAAGGTGAACAACCCCTTTAATGCATTATTTGGCTGATAGGCCCCTATACATGATCCCCGGGGTCAACAATCGGATCAACCCAATTTGGCCCTGTGGGTGGATGTCCAAATTGTGCCTCAGATCTGCTTGTTTGGGGACCTTGAACCTGGCAGTGTATAGCTACCTTTCACAAACTGAGATTAGGTTCAGTTTGTTTCTGTGCTGCTGTAATTGACCCACACCACCAGTTTAAAGGGGAACTCCACAAAAACATGACTTAAGCTTTTTGAAAAGTAAACATCATTTCAAGCAACTTTTCAATATACATCAATTAAAAAATATGCAGACTTTTCATGATTTTTAATGCTTTCTGACAGTTCCCTAAGCCTAGCTCCCTGCTCTCCTGCTGATCTGTCTGACTACTTTGCTGAGCTGGCTGACTACTGTTACTTTGTATCAGCAGCCAGCTGTCCTTAGCCTGCATCTTCCAAACCCCACAATTCCCTGCACAAGTGATTCCAATAAGGAATGTAGCGTCACAGTGCAATGCATTGTGGGTTATGTAGTTCCTGCATGTTGTCTGTAAGATGTGGAGACAATTTGTAACATCAGTGTTTAGTCCCTCCTTCCCTGCCAGGATTTAAAATGATACAGAAAGAGAAGAACTGTTAACCGGCTGGATTTCAGCATAGAAAATGGCATTTATTCATACTTTTTGAAGAAACAGGTAACTGTGATGGGTATATTAGGGGTTTTTGTGTTATATGGGCCTCTTTATCAAATTTTGGTTTGGAAGCCGGAGTTCCCCTTTAACTATAGAATAAGCTGAGACTGCAGGGGACTATGAAGCAGGCCTGGACTGGCAATCTGAGGGTTCTGGCAAATGCCAGAGGGGCTGCTGTAAAATGCCATAGACAGTCACTATTTATTGAGCTGGTGGGGGGCTGTTTGGGCAGTTGAAATGGCAGGGCCTATTTTGGCTCCCAGTCCAGACATGTTATTAAGGATATGGGGAGTCCAGTGTGGCACTGAATGATAAGCAGTTTCAATATATGTTTAAAAAAAAAAAAGTTTCAGAGGAGCCTAAATTGAATTTGCTGTGGGGCTCAGTAACTTCTAGTTATTAGAACTCCTCGGATCCTTGCATGCATAATACTCACAACTAAGCACGGTCATGAGAGGGTTAAACTACTTCCCTCTCCAGTCTGTCTCGCTGTTTAATGAGCCTTTAGTTATAGAAAAACCTGAAAACACTGCTGTGAATAGGGGTTAATCCGGCGGCACCTCGGCCCCCCTAATATTCTGATTAATGACTGCTAATGCTGTTATTACATCCTCATTGCGAAGGCTTCCTGCCTCCCCCCAGCGCCCCTGCAATCGCTGCGGTAGCGGTGTCTGACTTCAAGGTACAGGAGAGCTTGTAGAGGCGGGGCTGTGGGAGGGGCCTCGGACAGGCCCTGGGGACATGGGGGCGGGGCCGCCTGGGACTGGCTGCTACACACACACTGCTGCTGCTGCTGGAGCCGCTCAATCTCAACAGCCGCTTCCCCCAGGAGTTTCTCTTTCATCTCGCCGCTCCTGGCGCCTGCAAATAGCCTCATTTCGTCTGCAGCAGCCTCCCCCTCACTCCAAAGCACCCCCCTCCCGTCTCCCCGCTGCCTGGGCTGCTGCTGAGTCCTAGGGACAAAAGCTAAAGAGAGGTGGGCGAAAGTTATTATGCAGGAAAGGAAGAGAAAAAAGCGCCCTGAGTGTATAATTGGCGCTGGGGCCAGGGGACTAATCATGAGCTGATACAAACACTTGACTGGCCTCTTTCCTGCTGCCGCCGCCGCTGCTGATGGCTTGTGCCCTGCGTGGCCGAAACGTTTGACCCGGCGCTCTTCTCACTGACTGGGGACTGTCAGGCTCCTGCTTAAAGTCCTACGGCTTAAAAAGTAGCTGCCATAGATGTGTCTGGGGAAGGCAAATGCCAACGGAGCGCTGAAAGAGTCTCAAAGCGATTTCTGCGCGATCGTCTGGAGATACGACTCGTGTCGCTTCTGTCCTGTGTCACTGCTGAATAGATTACAGTAACATTTTCAATGAATTAAAACAAAACAGACCAATCTAGGGAAATCTTTGCTACACTGTCAATGTAAAAAAATATACAAACGTCGCATATTGTCAAAGGTTAATAGTTACAGTATATATATTATATATTATAAATAGTGATTCTGCTACTGACCCTCCGGTGACTGGTGATATGATAGTCCCTCTTTACTATGGCTCATTGGTGGTAGTTGTAGTTCAACAACAAATCTGGAGCTGCGGGCTGGACGATCTTATATGATGGAAGAACCGAATAAAGAACTCTTACAAACAAACTCTGGCCATTCTAGTTCTACAGATGGTTCTGCCCAAATTCAGTGTGGAATGTGTAAGCAGCAGCAGCAGTTCGATTGAATTCCCCTGGTTTAGGATAGAAGGGGAAAGAAGAAAGTTGTGGATGACGAGATTTTAAATTTAGTTCTTAGAATTTCACAGGAATCAGATAGATAGATATATTATAGATAGATAGATAGATAGATAGACAGACAGACAGACAGACAGACAGACAGACAGACAGACAGACAGATAGATAGATAGATGATAGATAGAGAGAGAGAGAGAGAGAGAGAGAGAGATAGATAGATAGATAGATAGATAGATAGATAGATAGATAGATAGATAATGGATAGATAGATAGATAGATAGATAGATAGATAGATAGATAGATAGATAGATAATGGATAGATAGATAGATAGATAGATAGATAGATAGATAGATAGATAGATAATGGATAGATAGATAGATAGATAGATAGATACTATATGGATAGATGTTAACTAGAAATAGATGATAGAGAGAGAGAGGATGACAGATATATAATAGATAGATGATAGATGGATAGATAGAGAGAGAGAGAGAGAGAGAGAGAGAGAGAGAGAGAGAGAGAGAGAGATAGATGATAGATAGATGATAACTAGAAATAGATTAGAGAGAGAGATGATGATGATAGATAGACAGACAGATAGATAGATGTTAGCTAGAAATAGATAATAGAGAATGAGAGAAAGAGAGAAAGATAGATAGATAGATAGATAGATAGATAGATAGATAGATAGATAGATAGATAATAGATAGATAGATAGATAGATAGATAGATAGATAGATAGATAGATAGATAGATAATAACTAGAAATAGTAAATTCCTGCAGCTATGGTAGTTTTGTTCAGTCAATACACCGTATATTTAAGTTTAATCCTTAACATTTTATCTGTACAACTCAGTTTGCAATAATTTGCCCTAGGCGTCGCAGCATATACAGTACATTGTGTAAAGTGCCTTATATGGATGACTAAGTAACATAACCTCATCATATTTCAAACCCAATTTTAAAAATATATTTGTGATTCGCCAGAATGCGCTTATCTAAAATAGAGATTGATGATAGATATAGATAGATAGATAGATAGATAGATAGATAGATAGATAGAAAGAAAGATAGATAGATAGATAGATAGATAGATAGATAGATAGATAGATAGATAGATAGATAGATAGATAGATAATAACTAGAAATAGTAAATTCCTGCAGCTATGGTAGTTTTGTTCAGTCAATACACCGTATATTTAAGTTTAATCCTTAACATTTTATCTGTACAACTCAGTTTGCAATAATTTGCCCTAGGCGTCGCAGCATATACAGTACATTGTGTAAAGTGCCTTATATGGATGACTAAGTAACATAACCTCATCATATTTCAAACCCAATTTTAAAAATATATTTGTGATTCGCCAGAATGCGCTTATCTAAAATAGAGATTGATGATAGATATAGATAGATAGATAGATAGATAGATAGATAGATAGATAGATAGATAGATAGCTAGCTAGCTAGATAGATAGATAGATAGATAGATAGATAGATAGATAGATAGATAGATAGATAGATAGATAGATAGATAGATAGATAGATAGATAGATAGATAGCAACGTTTAGACAAATCGCCAGCCAAAAAATGTAGCCCCTTCAGTGCAAGGCTTCCTTTCTCCCCAGTAAAGCACCGTTTGCAAATGGAATGCTGCTGGACATATATATGTGTGTGAATGTGTGTGAAATGATTTTGCTTTGAAAAGCTCGCACCCAGAATGGATATTTTTGGAAACAAGAGAAATTGTGTGAAATGGGGCAATAAACCCGTAGCTATTGCAGTGACTGTGTACATTATTAGCATACTCATTATAAGGCTTAGAGAATTTTAAGTAATAAATAAAACATATTTTGACATTGAATAAACGTGTATATATATCGGTATGCTTCTAACGTGCTGTGGTAAATGATAAGTTTACTTAGAGGAGCGCTATATAAACTCTATCCTGCAATTACAGTGAGACACAGACAAATACACACCTAATACAATTGAGTTATGATTTTCATCTTTCTGCCCCCCACTAAATGTTCAGACTCTACAGCAAGAACTGTGCTTCAGGGTAGCGGGCTATTACAGATGAATTAATTGCTAGATTAAATGAGATAATAGTGACACATTAGTCTAATTGTTGCATGGAATCATTATGCAACGATTATGGGATATAATAATTGTGGGATAATTATAGAATGCATTAATCATGTGAAAACAGCAATTATTTTGCAGACTGTTTTGTGATAGGAGAGACTGTGCCTGTGTATGGGCTGTGTGTTTTGGTAGGAGGCTCTGCGGGATGGGCAGTGCATGGGATATCACTCAGAGATTAGTGCAATTATATTCATTTTATGCTTCAGCTGTTGGATGATAGTGTGCAAATAGAGTGCAACAGCAGCGTGGGAATGGGATGAATAACTGCAGTCCTACAAAATAGGTGTTTTGTGTGTGTGTGTTATAATGTTTCATTTATTTAGTGAGACTGCATTTGGACAGATGGGTTTTAAAGGGGAAGTACACCTAAAAATAATAGTTTGCCTTGTAAACGTTTTCAATTTGTAAAGCAGTAGCTGTTTGCTCCTTTGTGTTCTCTGCCCTGTTGATTTTGACTATAGAAACAATGTAGCAGAAGCCAGTTTTACTAACAGACCTGTTTTTTGCTACATTGTTGGCGAAAGGGACAAATAAAAACAAACATATTTTGTGTGTGTCCTATAATTATAATTATAGTATCCTTTTCTATATACAAGTACTTCCCTGGGATGGCCATTGACATCTTTAATAAACAATCTTTGCTGCCTAATAGGTCCTTGACCTAATGGCACAAAGCAGTCACCTTTCACTGAGCTCAGGCATCACATACTCAAACCCAGGGATAATACTTAAAATGTTTTCATGTAGACACATGCAGACGTTGCAAAGAAAGAGAGAAGCCTTTAAAGCTTAGACTAGAAAGAAAGAAAGAAGGGAAAAAAAGCATGGGTTATATGAGCTTCCTCTTCATATAATCAGACTTAATTACCCAAGTGACTTTTCAGTTTTCTTGTGATTACAGCCCTACAGGTATCAGTAATAACAGAGCACAGTTTGCAGTCTGTGTAATTAACTCCCTCTCTCCTTTTTTTTTTTTTTGTAACAAAAACAGTCCAGAAATCAGTGCCATAAAGAGAAGCGCTCTTAGCCAATCAGAAGAGGCTTGAGGAAGCGTCACGGTGCTCGGGCGGTTCCCGTTGGTTGTCAGAGAAGCTCCTTGGTGAAGAGGAAAAAGACAAAGTTGACTGGAAGTGAATAGACTGAGCGGCTAGTTCACTGTGCTGGCAGTCTGCAACTACTACTACTGCTGCTGCTACTACAGTGCGACAAGAAGGGGATTTGCTCCTGCGCCCCTTTACTCACCGCAATGTCTTCTCCCAGGAGGATCAAAGAGGATTTAAACTCGGATGAAGAGGGCCAAGTGCACCCTACGCTCTCCCCATCTGAGGATCACAAGATCAAGATCTCCAGCCTCCCTTTCAGCGTGGAAGCGCTCATGGCTGATAAGAGGGTTCCTAAAGAGGCTCCCCCCTCACGTGCTGTGGACTCGTCTGCCGCCACCAGCACCCCTAACCGGCACCTTCATTTAGGGATCAGGGACAGCCCGAGCCCCCCTGGGCTCACAAAAACCTTTGAAACCTCGTCGGTCAAATCGGAAAACTCCGAAGATGGCACCAGCTGGTCCAAAGACGGGGGCAGCTATTCCCCTCCGCCAAGTAAGTCTTTATTGTGATCGCTTCTTTACGATCGACAATTAACAAACCACAGACTTCCCGATCGCGAAAGTTGAAATCGCGCTACAGCCAGTTGTCTGATTTGCTCAGTTCCCCACGTTGATTTATTTTTGTTGCTGCTAGTATTCCTACAGCGACAGTGACCATATATATATATACTGGCTTTTCACTAAACGTACAGCTGTCACAAGTCACGATCTTTAAATGTTTCTGTTTGCTGGTAACTTTTAGTATGTTATAGAATGCACACTTCTAAGCAACTTTTCAATTGGTCTTTTTTATAGGTTTATAATGATTAGCCTTTTTTTCCGTCTGACTCTTTCAAATGGGCGTCTTAAAAAAAAGCAAATGCTCATTTTTATTACTCATCTTTCTACTCAGGCCCTCTCCTATTTATATGAGTAGATTCCAGTGTCTTCTTCAGATTGATGCATGGTCGCTAGGGTCGTTTGGATCCTAGCAACCAGATTGCTTAAAAAGGCTTACAGAAGAGCTGCTGAATAAAAAGTTAAATGACTCAAAATACACAAATGATAAAAAAACAACAACACCAATTGCAAATTATCATCATACTAAAAGTTATCTCAAAGGTCTGTGAAATTATATGTCTTCATTCCTATACATTTTCTGACATTTTGGCCACCTTTCCCTAAACTTAGTTTTTACTTGACCCCAATGTTCAGTGGGATCTACTTTATCCCCCCTCCTGCCCTGGTCCATAGTTAGATACACTATGTGCCTGGCATGTGAGATTTTGTTTTGTCTGATATGATGAATCTGGGTCGAGGTGTCTGGCTCATGGCTGAGCAACTAGGCTCATATAAGGGTTAGTTCACTCGAGGAGATTCGCCTGGCGACTAATCGCCTCTTCTTCTGGGCGACAATTTCCCCGAACTGCTGACTTCCCATGCATTTTCTGCTTTGTGCAAAATATCATTCCCTCTTCAAAGGAAGCAGATGGTCTTTATAGATACTTGTTTTTTATCCGAGAGTAAACATTTCTCTTGTGCTTTACACTGGAGCGATAACATTGGTGAGTACAGTCAGTGCTGCAGCAGATGAGGATCATGAGATCCGGATGTTTGTCTGGGAGCTTCAGTTTGGCTGCTATACACTGCGCTCTCCAAAGCATCTCTGCGCGATTTAACGCAACGGCCTTATTTTCTGCTCAGGCCAGAAAGCTGCTTCTTTTACACTAAAAGCAAATGGTTTGTGTGGCCATGTGTGTGATTGTTGCTTGTAGCCTGCTAGCTCTCCGACTAGGCACTAACTACACAGGTTATGTTCATACTGGGAGACTGGTGTGCAGCCAGTATCGAAAGTTTATCAGTGATGGTTCTAGGGCAGTGATCCCTTACCATTACAAGTGAGGACAGGTTGCTCAGCGACCCATTTAAAAAGGTTGGGAATATCTTCCATTGGCAACATCTTAAACTTCCCCTGCCTAATACATTGACCTCTGCCTCTTAATCAAGGAGATCCAGGGTTCTGTCAAGCCTTCATATATCAGGATTATTAAAACCAAACACTCTATTCTTCAACTTTCCAATTTGACAAAACAAAAACAAGCACTTAAAGCAAAACCCTCTTACAGGATAAAGTAGTTTTTTTTTTACATAAACATATACAATAAGGGAAGTTGTTGATAGATGTGTGTGCAATTTACACTGCTAAATCAATCCAGACCATGTATGTGTATATTAAATCTATTATAGGGAGTGGGGGGAGAGCAAGAGAGAGATGTGCATGTGTTCCCAGCATGACTTGGCAGGTTTGGAGTCACAAGGAGAGTCCAAGGATGAGTTGAAAGGGTTAAAAAGATGCAGGGGAGAGCTGGAGCTGTTGCTGCTGTGGGGGGATGAAAAGAAAGCCTTGTTTGTATTCTCTTTCACACACACCTGTAGCCTCCAATCTGTACAACAGAGTTCCTTCCCTGACCTGGCTGCTCATTGTGGCTGCACCTTGATGTTACCCAAGTGGGAGATATATAGACAGATATAGCTGTGCACCATGTTTTCTTACATTCTTCTTATTGGGTGTTTATTGCATTCAAACTGAGCTCTTTTTTTCATTTCTCAAAGTAATGTAGACTGGGAAAGACGTGGTTCGATCTACTAATGGCTACCTACAGAAATATAAAAAGCAATCTTCTAGAACAGCGTGATCCTAAAAGCTTGCTTTGTAATATTTGTGTTTATTTAGCAATAAAAATTAGTTATATTTATTTCCCTCTTGAGTGCAAAATTTTTTTTATTCTGACCTATTGACTAATATATTCAATTATTGTTAATACTATCTATCTATCTATCTATCTATCTATCTATCTATCTATCTATCTATCTATCTATCTATCTATCTATCTATCTATCTATCTATCTATCTATCTATCTATCTATCTATCTATCTATTCTACCATCTATCTCATATCTCTGTCTATCAAATCTTTGCTATCATGTCCATAACTGTATCTCTCTCCCCTCTCTGTATGAAGTAGTATTTTACATCACATTGTACGTATGTATAAAAAAAACCATCCAATTCAGCACACATTCCCAATTCATGATCAGGAACTCTGCCCTTACCATATCGCCAGACACATATTATTAGGTTACAAACAATGTATCATTGTAAAACGTTAAAACGCATTTAACTAGCAAGAAAGATTAAAAAGGCAAACTAATCTGATTAACGGAATTAAACATAAGCATGTTAACTGAAACAATTTTCAGACTTTTTTTTTTAGACTTAAGTCACCAAAGAATGTAATTAAGTTAGAAGTTTCACAAAGAACTTCTGACGGTTAGAAAATAATTCTTTTAGTGGGTTGACCTGGGAGCAAAAGACAGTTTTGTATTTTTTTTAGTAACAAGAATAAATTAAGTTATTGCCCTCTCGGTATATATATGTATATATTCGTCAACGATGTGTCTCACAGCGCTATTTGGCATGATTTCGTTAAATTTTGCGCAATTAGGTTTTAGCGCTGTGAGATCTGATGCAGAAAAAACAATTGTGAAATGTTACGTGCTGTGATGGAAAATTCACAACAATGACATGAAAACGTGTGCATTAAGGTGGCATTTATTTACAGCAGAACAAGATTATTTTACTGTACACTGTTCTGTTTCCAAAAACTCGATTATTCTTTCTCCAAAGCATGGCTAAATTATACAGTAGCATTATTAGACTCATATGGGAATAAAATTCACCAATGTTAAAAAAAATAAACTCTATATAAATTGGCATCCCAATTTGTGATGGTATCTTCAAAAGCAAAAAAAAAAAAAAGAAAACAATGTTTAGTCACCCAGGGGTTCTAAGTGCAGATTATATCAATTTAAACCAAACCAAATATTCACCGCTTAAAGCCAAATATTCACATTCCATATCAATTGCGATGTGATGAAACCTTTCCAAACTCAAAAAAGTTTTCGTGTTTAGGGGGATAAATCCTTATATATTCACTATATATATTGGAAAATCCTACTAAATGTGCTCTATTTACAATTTATGTCAACATCTCAGAGTTTGGGCTCCTGTTTTGGGCCTTTATAACGTATATACATATCTATTCGGCAACACCAAACAATTTGGACCCCACATTTTATTTTGTATCAACTATTGTGAAAAAAAGGTAAGAATGCACAATACTTCGTTTTAATTTACACGGCCTGACAACAATAGGAACAGTGTCATATTACAATATATTGGTGGCACTGCAATAAAATATACCCCGGATTAGAACAAAAAAAAAAAAAAGTCCCCAGAGAAATTGCTTCTGGTTTAAAAATTAACAGGCTTGTCGGATTTATCTTACACATAAAATGCCATAGCCATAAATTATTGGATTGTTAAGGATTTAGAAATCGTTTGAAGATGTTTATTTGATTGATGTCTCAGAGTTTAATGACACAACTCCATGAAGCACACAGAATAAATTGGGGTGTATCGTCTTTATAGGACAAACTAAAAGGATAACTGGCAATTGCATTTTTGCAATTATTAAACAGACAAACCATGCATTATTTCTGCAAGGTAATTCCCCCAAATGTCTCTTTGTAGCAGTCACTGCTTGCAATATAAACCATCAGCATGAAGCTTTATAAGTTCATTTGGGTTTCAGTTATACTTGTGCACCACTAAGAAACAACTGCTATTCTGTAGCATAGTTACTGGATGGCAATATTTAACTCCATGTCATTTATCTTTCTATACTCAGTGTTGCTCACGCCCTCTGTACTAAAATATAATTAGTAATGTAATAAGTAAAGTCTGTATTTTATGTAGTAGAGTTTGAGATACCCATTATCATCTATTCTTCTGCACTATACTATACTTTACCTATAGTGTACTATACTATAACTATAGTATACTTTAAAGGACTATACAAATATACAGCAGGCAATGGGGGTGAATAGTAGTTTAACTAATAGTTCTAAGTATATAGGGTTGATCCTCCTCTATTTATACCTTTACTAAGGTAAACAGGGGAATAATATTAACTGCAGTACAAAGGGACGAAACTATTTTGGGTATCACTACACTACTGAAATTACACTGCAGCGCAGAGGGTTGACAAGAGCTTACATATTTTGCGTATGATTACCTGTTCTACAGGACAAAGGTCTCTGAACTGTACAAGTTATTTCCAGGATCCTTATTTTAAGTTGTATAGTTGAATAAATGCAAAGTCAGGCCTTAATACTTTAATACTTTGTGCTACTATCTATTATCTATTGTTCTGTGTAGTACTGTTTAGTCTACAGACAGAACTGCATCACCTGTATATCACCTGAAAGTTGGTAAGCGTAGACTGTGAGCTATAGAAATTTTCAGGGTAGACATCGAAAAAGCAACTCACTGTAGTGGGATAACACTGTTTACAGATATGTAAAAACATTTTCATAATATCACCTCATATAGTTCTCAAACTCATTCATCACACCACTGCTGCTTTGATCCCATTGATTGGGGTAGGTATAGATATATCTATATAATACACAAAAGCCATGAATATCTTGTAAATTATATCCTTATAAACGGTGAGTAGTGATGTCATCAGTTATAAACGGTGAGTAGTGATGTAATTTCTGTCACATGACTCACTAAAGTTTGTGTATTATAATTAATAAAGTACCCCCAGTTGTAAAATATGAGGATATTATAAGTTACCTCGGAGTTCCATGACCTGTATAAAAACACTCGGCCTTCGGCCTCGCGTTTTTATATGGTCATGAAACTCCTCGGTAACTTATAATATCCTTATATTTTACAAGAGGGGGTACTTTATTCACTATATAACATATGTATGCTTATATTGTTGCCTTCCCCTCAGTTTACTTTACTTCTACCAGACTAATTCTTTAATATGTCAAAACTTTAAAATTGGCACTGTGACCTGCCAGGTATTTATATTTTAAAAATTTACTGAATCCAAGAGCTATTCAGCTTTATGTACTGGGCTATTTAGTGCAACCTAGGAACCTTCATCCTATTCATAATTGTAAAATATTTACTGTAGCCCAGTAATAGTCAGCCCCTCTGCATTGTAGTATATTTACTGTAAGACTCAAGACCAACCAGCCCCTCTGTTCTGTAGTATAGTTACTGTAACTCAAAGGCTCATTCAGACCTCTTTAATATAATATAGGAAGGGTCAACCTAAAGCATACCAGAGAGAAGGCCCAAATGACTGCTTTATGGTGATCCTGGAATGGTGTCAGTTTCAATATATTTGTACAAATAGAATCACTGCATTACAAATTGGGAGTACGGTGGCTGGGAGGCTACTTTTAGCTGTTGAAGAGGCCTGAGCTGTAATAAAGTTTCTTATGTCAATGATCAGCAGTCTTCTGCACTGTGGTATAGTTATTGCCTAGATCCATCAGCCCCTCTGTATTGTTGAATAGGTAGTGATAGCCAGGATCAATCAACTATTTGTAGTATATTATATTATGCCTAGGACCAATCAACCCGTATGTTCTTAAATGCAGGTATTTACACATATGTATGACTGTATAATGTTAACATTTTGCTCTCTCTCTTTTTTAGGACACCTGAGCCCATCCTCTTGCACTTTGAGGAAGCACAAAACCAACAGAAAGCCCAGGACTCCCTTCACCACCTCCCAGTTACTGGCCCTTGAGCGCAAGTTCCGCCAGAAGCAATATCTCTCCATAGCAGAAAGAGCAGAATTCTCCAGCTCCCTCAACCTCACAGAGACACAGGTTAAAATATGGTTCCAAAACAGAAGAGCCAAAGCCAAAAGACTCCAGGAAGCGGAAATAGAAAAGCTGAAAATGGCAGCAAAGCCCATACTACCTCCTGGCTTTAGTATACCTTTCCCCATCAACTCTCCTATTCAGGCTGCATCATTGTATGGATCATCTTATCAATTTCACAGGCCAGTTCTTCCAATCCCACCCATGGGACTTTATGCTACACCTGTTGGATACAGCATGTATCACTTATCCTGAGGAGGGTGACATGACATAGGAAAGGAAAAGAGTACTGGGAACATGTTCATAGACTCAAAGCGTCTCAAGACCGCCCATCATAAAGAATGGGAGAGCCCAGCCTCTCTTTTACAGGGTGCCCTCTGGATCAAACTGCACCCTTCCTCCAAATACTTTAATTGCAGCAGTTCCTTCATGCAACTGCAAAAGACTGCATTGAACAGGTACCAAAAATCATAGAGAAAGCCGTGTATTGGTGGATTTCTTCTCCGCCATCAGCTCCTTAACTTTAGTGACTATGTTCAGGCCTAGTATTACATATCAGCCTGTACTGAAATGTATGAGCTTTATTCAGTTGTACGGGACTCACAGTCACTACTGCCTTTTTATAAAGGTAAAATAAACCCAAAGACCCACAAGAAACACTTGATGTAAAAAAAAAAAAAAATGTAAATAGAAATCACAATAACATTGAAGGGGGTTTAGGGTTTTGCACTTAGAGGTTATTGATCAATTAGGTGCAGTAATTGAATTATCAAGGCTGGCCAATTCTGGTTTATATTTTGAACACATAACCAAGTATAAAATGATGGGATACCTGTGTCTTTTAAATATGAATATCTGATGGTGACCTCACTGTGGTGATGTTCACTGTGTAGCCTAGAGATCTAGTAAGCATAGAAGGGTATCTAAAGAGAAAGTAGACCTTGCTACTGCTAATGGGCCCAAAGGGAAGTGTAGGGGTCCTAGTAGGGCACTGAATGATGGCAGTTCCTCTACATGTTTATAAAAAAAATGTAGGGAACCCTAAAATAATTTTACTGCGGGACCAGTAACTTGTTACACCACTGCATCCAGACATGTATATTTAAATACACACCTCTCCACAAGTTATTCCTGGGTTTTTCAGATGTGAGCTGTTTTCATAAAGGTTGCCCTGGGTTTCAAATGCCTATTCTCTGCCTTAAATGCTATTGCAAGTCTTATAGGCCTGATACTATGCTATAGAATTGCAGTTGACAGGGTTAAACTTGAAACCAAAAAAAAACCTGACTAAATTTAGCAGATTTTTCAGAGTGCCGGTTGTTTGTTCCAAATACAACACAGAGCATGTGTCCCTTGGTTACTGGCATCACAGGGACCCCTTAAGGGGAAACATGTTGATTAAAGCACAAATTACATAGTATTTTGCTTAAACCGTGTTTGTTATTTTAAGTACATATTTCAGGAATGTCCAAACTGCGGCTCTTTTAGCTGCAACTTCCAGCATTCCACCAACAGCAAGAAGGTTGGAGTGTTTCAAGATGGACAGTCCTGGATTAAATGATTGGTTCCCTTTTGATTTTGGGGGTCCTAGACTTCTATATCCCTATCTCACATTTTCAGCTCGGGTCTTTGACCCAATCTCATACCAAGTAAATCTCTAAATGTAAAATGTATGCAGTTTTGATACTTTTAGTTTGGGAAATAGGGGGGTTTGTTTATTTTGTAAGGAGGAATAGTGCCCGTTTTAATAGGGAAAATCTGCTTAGATTGTGATTTAGAAGCAGCATTTGTTTATCATTTTACATTGCTAATTGCTAGCTGTGGCACCAACTGATGAAACATACTCTAGTGGGAAACAAGCTACTCTTACCAGAATTAGCTTAGGCTGCAAACTATCACATGATGCTCCTTTACTACCTAATATTATGGGTAAACTGAGGAAATAGGGGTGAGTTGTGTTTACAGACAGAGCACTTAGCACTCATATAATGAGCCCCATGCACATTAGCTGAAACCTATATTCGAACCTACTTGTTCTATTGCTAGCTAGCAGATGCTAGCAAATTGTCAAAGCACAGGCCACACAGACAAGCTACATTCTTTTATATGTCAAGCTAGTAGACTGACCAACAGATAAAAAAAATGGCCTTTAGAGCACACAGGCAGCCTATCAAAGTGAGCCTTCTCAGGAATTCAGCAGCTACACTCCAAATGCACTGTGCTGTATAATGGCCATAGCTGGTTCCTGCCATTGTTCTACCCACCAGATCAAGCTCCATCATACAGGGAGGGTCATTTTAGGTAACAAAATAGTAGCTGTTGCTGTTCTGTCTCTGGCAAGGACTTTTTTCTGGGTCAGTTGCTGTAATGTTTCCAAACAAATCTGCAAATGTAAAGAGTGACTTTCAGCAATTCTTTGCTGTCTAGATTGCAGTTTTATCCTTTATTTTTTTTTAATGAAATTGTTCACCCAAGTCAATGAAGGTTTGAAAGATTTGATCCTATTTTCATTTTTTAATTTTATTTGTCTGATAAAAAGGGTAACTGTCATTTTCAAAGTTAAGAACCAAATATTATTTTCTACTGTGGTGGATTGTGGTCATACTGATTAGTCATATATGAAGTCTGTGCTGTATAGTAAATGATTGTCTGCGATGAGATCCTATTATGCAATGGGTGTACAGAGGTCCCAGGGATGGGAAATATATAGTCGGAAAAGCTTATGCAACAGGATGTGTCTAATGCAATATGCAAACTAACCGGAAACTTAAGTGCCTCATAGTTACATTTTTTGGGGTAAATATTAAACAACAAAGCCAATGTTAACATTTTTTTTGTAGGAAATGAATTTATTTTCTTGAAGTCCACCAAATTCTTACTGCTGAGATCTGAACCACTTAAGGCCCTATCCATTCCTTCTGTAATTACCGTCCCTTTGAAAGGGAGCCTTGTAAAATGCTAT